>NC_091207.1:15842632-15854990 GCF_040958095.1 Procambarus clarkii | reverse complement strand
CACACTGAGAAATGGGTATGACTGGGTGACATTTCTCAGTCACACTGAGAAATGGGTATGACTGGGTGACATTTCTCAGTCACACTGAGAAATATTCCGTGTAAAATGCAAGAGAAAACAAATCCGGTTGGCAATAATGTCTCACCTTGAGATGAGAAACTATACCTCTAAAGGCAGTATGGGTTTAGAGAGGTCACGCCTGGCAAACTTAATAGAGTTCCGTGACAGGGTTATCACGCTACACAGAAATAACAACTGGCTGGCTAGACAGTCTTTTTCCTACATTGTCAAATTCTGGAGGCACATAGTAACATCAGTAGCAAGCTGGGCGAGCAACCTACGTCAGACCAATATGCAGCATGGCTCTGGAACCCGCACCTTTTTGAAGCACACAAAGAGGGTTAATCTATGAGGATAGGATAAAGGAAGTAAATCTGACAACTATAGACGATATTTAACTGGGGGATATGATCCCAACATGAAAGATATCGAAGGAAATAGTCAAAATAAACGGAAGTTAGAAACACAAATTCGTCTAAAGAATAAAAGGAAATATTTGTACCCTGACTGGAAGGTCAACAAGTGGAATGCACAAAAGTTGTTGTGGAAACCGCTTTTCTCCACTTTAAGGCCTGAATCACACACACACACACGCACACACGAGGGGGGCCGATGGTTGAGTGGACATCACGCTGGACACGTAATCCTGCGGTCCGGGGATAGATTCCCGGTGCTGGCGAGAAACAATGGGCAGAGTTTCATTCACCCTGATGCTCTTGTTACCTAGCAGTAAATGCAGTAAATAGGTACCTGGGAGTTAGACAGCTACTACGGGCTGCTTCCTGTGTGTGTGTGTGTGTGTGAAAAGAAATAGTAGTAACAGTTGATTGACAGTTTAGAGGCGGGCCAATAGAGCAGAGCTCAACCCCCGCAAGCACAACTAGATGAATACAACTAGGTGATTACAGGCTGGGCATACAGAGCTAGACTGCAATTAACCCCTGATAGACACTGATAGATAAACATCACCACTACCCTCTACCACCACCAACCAGTACCACCAACCACTACCACCAAGCACCACCAAAGACCACCAACCATCACTATCAACCATCACTATCAACCACCACTATCAACCACCACTACCAACTACCACTACCAACCACCACCACCATCAACCACCACCACTACCCCCACCACCACCACTACCCCCCCCCCCCTGGCGTGTCGGGGAGGTATATGAAGTAGTGAGTGCGTCATCAAGAGATTAAGCAAGGAGCGGTCTGGTTAGAACGCTATTAGTTTAATGCAGGTATCCTACTTGTGTGTTCTGACAATCTGTGCCACCACACACCTGTCCCTGCCACACACCTGCCTGTGCCACCACACACCTGTCCCTGCCACACACATGCCTGGGCCACCACACACCTGCCTGGGCCACCACACACCTGTCTGCCACCACACACCTGTCTCTGCCACCACACACCTGCCTGGGCCACCACACACCTGCCTGAGCCACCACACACCTCCCTGGGCCACCACACACCTGTCTGCCACCACACACCTGTCTCTGCCACAACACACCTGTCTCTGCCACCACACACCTGCCTGGGCCACCACACACCTGTCTCTGCCACCACACACCTGCCTGGGCCACCACTTAGGCAGGCAGCCAGCCAGCCAGCCAGCCAGGCAGGCAGGCAGGCAGGCAGCCAGCCAGCCAGCCAGCCAGCCAGCCAGGCAGGCAGGCAGGCAGGCAGGCAGGCAGGCAGCCAGGCAGGCAGCCAGGCAGGCAGCCAGGCAGGCAGCCAGGCAGCCAGCCAGCCAGCCAGGCAGGCAGGCAGGCAGGCAGGCAGGCAGGCAGGCAGGCAGCCAGGCAGGCAGGCAGGCAGGCAGGCAGGCAGGCAGGCAGGCAGTAGCCCCCGTCTGGTCTTAACAACATTAAACGCCTCGGCACGGAACTCTGGCAAAGAATTCTAACAGCCCCGGCGCGCATGTCGGTACGGAGCGCCCGCGGTCACGCACTTGGCCACGCACATGGAGACGTGCCTCTACCCCGCCCCTTACCCCCCCCCCCGGACACACACACACACACCCACATACAGCCGTAAGGGGTCTGACGGCCGAGTGGACAGCGCTCGGGATTCGTTAGTCCTAAGGGTGCGGGTTCGATCCCCGGCGGAGGCGGAAACAAATGGGCAGAGTTTCTTTCACCCTGATCCCCTTATTTACCTAGCAGTAAATAGGTACCAGGGAGTTAGACAGCTGCTATACGGGCTGCTTCCTGAGGGTGTGTATGTGTGTAAGGGAAAAAATATAAAAATACAAAAACTATTGATTGACAGTTGAGAGGCGGGCCCCAAGAGCCAGAGCTCAACCCCCCGCAAGCACAACTAGGTGAGTACACACCCCACAAGGAACATGATACGTAGAAATGGAACGGAAACTGTTCAACAGGTGTGTGTGTCGTCAGGTCAGGTGTAGACAGGTGTGTGTCCTCAGGTCAGGTGTAGACAGGTGTGTAGAGTAGCAGGTCATCCATCCGTTTTATTTCCCTCAATTGGACGCTTCTCTTCTATTCTTTTTTCTCTCTCTCTCTTCGTCTATTGGGTTTTGCTGACGTTTGATTGGGCGTCATTCGTCATTGGTGCATTTTGGCGGATATAACGAACGCTTTGATTGGTCAAACCACTCTTTCATGACGTCATTGTATTTTGAATGCCAACGGCTAGCCAGCCGATTGGTCGAGGTCTACTGTCAGTTGCTAACGTCAAGGCGTCTGATTGGTTTCAAGTTACGTCATTGTCTTTGGTGGTGACGAATGGCGAGGGAGTATTCAACCCTGATTGGTTGAAATACGTTCTCGTGACGTCATCATTTGGTGACGTTTTGCGATTTGAATTTACCTTTGTATTATCTACGACTGTTGGCGTCGCAACGTAACAAAAATTTTCAGCCAATCACAGCAGCTGGTGGGGAGAAATAGCATTTCGTCGACCCGTGCAGTTAGCCGGCAAAACATCAACTCAAAGCATTGTTTTTATGGGTTGGCTAATTGAAAGCAGGTATTGCCCGAGGGCGCGTGGAAGCGACACGTTGATTGGTTGGCTGGGTACAATTTTAACGGCGTTGCCAGATTGAGCCTTGCGTTGATTGGCTACCGCATTAACGGCTTTTTCAGCGTTTCAAGTAGCTGGATGACCAACGGATTTCCTACGTTGTCGTATCTCTTTGAGACTCATTAGCAGGCATTTAGGAACTATCGTTAAGTCAATAAGTTTGTCTAGGTGCCGAGCTCCTATTGGCTAGTTTTAAATGCTGCGTTTCCCGCCAACCAAGATTACGGCGACGTTGGTTGGCTGGCTGCCGCCGCGGTGCCAAATTAGTAGTGCGGCGTTGCCAAATTGCTCTGCCACTGTAATACCAACATCCATAAATACCAGAGTTGGTCAGGCGAGGGGTAGACAAGGTCAAGGGAGAGGGGTAGTAGACACTTCCTATCCCTATGTACTTTTATACCATCCCTTTTCCTCCTCCCCCTCCCATCCTCTTCCAGCTCCGTGGGCGCCTGGAAATGTGGCCTCGTAGGCCATGAATATTACATTCAAGGACACTTTAGGTAGAGTTTTATATAGCTTGATGTAGTGGTCTCATCAGACCGACCATTAGCCTTAGGTCGTGGTCAAAGGTCCTCTCTCTCTCTCTCTCTCTCTCTCTCTCTCTCTCTCTCTCTCTCTCTCTCTCTCTCTCTCTCTCTCTCTCTCTCTCTCTCTCTCTCTCTCTCTCTCTCTCTGCTCCCTTTTCTTATTTCTGTCTTCTTCCCGTCTTACGAACCTATTCCGTGTCACAAGTAATCAAAAGTGTAACGACTTAGTTCGGTACAATAGCGTGTTGCGTCAAGGTTGTTAAGTGCCTTAACAAGGCATAGTTGGGAAACGGAGAAAGCGCCAAGCCATTACGACTATATGACACTTGGAAGGGGTCAGGATAAGGATTTGGGATGGGACGGAAGGGGGGGAGGGATAGGAATGTTGCCCTTGTGGACGGTCGGGGATTGAACGCCGACCTGCATGAAGCGAGACCGTCGCTCTATCGTCTAGCCTAAGTGGTTGGGCAATAATAATAGAACAACTAGAAGGGGTTTTTATAAATGATCTTGAATTCTTTCGGTGGAAACAAATTCAAACTGATTCAAAGTGAATCAAAAAGATATCAAGTGGATGAATCCAAGTCCCAATAGCCGGTTATCTTTATATATGAAGGGAGTTACGAAAGATAGCATCCAGATGATGATAATAAATAGTTATCTATTAATAATAACTCCAGTTCTCAGAATATCAGGATGACAAAAAAAGGATAGCCTATTCCACGGAACACATCACCGCAGGTGGACAGGTCAAGAAGGATGAAAGGATAGGGCCTCCCCAGGATAGGAACTTCCCCTTGACCTCATCCTAACCAATAAGTCCTCAGGAGAGTACAGAAAACTTGATGTAAATCTTGACATAAATATCACAAATACATAAGTGTGTGTTATCATCTCGTGTCTGTCAGAAAACGGTAGTTAACGACGGTTAGTAATTTCTTGTTTTTAGTAGAAAAAAAATCATGAATAGGGAACAGGAAAAGACAATTAAGTATTTTGTTTTGAGTTCATTTGATTTTGTTAATTGAGAAAAATATAATTTGTGTAAGGAGGGAGAAGGAGAAGAAGGAGGGGAAGGAGGGGAGGGAGAAGGGAAGGGAAGAGGGAGAGAAGGGAAGGGAGGGGAGAAGGAAGGGAAGAAGAAAGAGGGAAGGGAGAGAAAGAGGAAGAGACCCTTATACCGCGTAATTGATCATCTAAAAATCATTGTTTACATCCTACCACACACACACACACACACATACACACACGTGGCCATACATGTATACGACGTGTATGATGAGCATACATACATATCCACCTGTTCCACATAGACAGAGGTGTCAGTACTACAGTACATTGTGGGTTATTGAGCACCCAACAGCAAGGGACTGAGGTGGTTCTATATTTCCAACCCGAGTACATAGTGGAGACATGCAGTAATTACCCCTTGTTAGGACCAATGATGGGGGCTATTATGAGGGGGGGGGAGGGGGTGGCAGTAGTTAAGAACTGTAGTGGAGAGTTGTTACTGTGAAGTACAGAATTAGTACTCTAAATCCATAAGTCACCATTTGATGTTGATAGCTATGGCTCCCCTTAACCTTCCATTCCTTCCCCTTTCCCTTTTCAGCATACACGCCCCTCTTCTTTCCCCCTATTTTCCCCTCACTTCCTTCCTCCCCAAGTCTGTCCTCACCCCCTATTCCATTACCCCCTCTCTCAAGATGTCTTGAAGACGTGTATCCATATTTGATCTTGGGTAATGGAGATCCAAACCCCTCTTACCTAACCTGTTCCCTTACGCCTTAAACCCTCTCTACCCCCTTCCCCTCTCTACCCCCTTCCCCTCTCTACCCCCTTCCCCTCTCTACCCCCCTCCCTCACACTGTAACAAGACTCGACCCCTCCTTCCCAACATCTCCTCCTCCCTTTCATCTCCCCCTCTATCTCCTTTCTTCATTTCTCTCCCCTCTAGCTACTCTTCCCTCACTCCCCATTTCCCCTCAGAAGAGGCGCTCGGGCAACGAGCATTTAAGAGGATGTATCCAGGTGGGTAATGAGACAAGGTCACGCTCCCCTCGGCCAGGTAATGCTTACCCTGGGAAAGGGAAGAAAGGGGAAAAGAGAGAGGAGAGAAAGATGAAAGGGGAAACGGGTCAGGAGAAAAATAATTGAGGAAAAAAATGAGAGGCTAGATAGAATAAAGAATAATTGATAATATTGAATAAAGATGGGAGATAGGTTGAGGGAATAGAGTGCAAGAAATGGGAGGGGAGAGAATAGGGGAGAAATGAAGAGGGGAATAGAACAACCTAGGAACGTATGTTCACAATTTACTTAACACTTTGTAATTGCTGGCGAACCATTTATAGGGAAACGCAAATGAAACATTATAAAAATAAAGGTCTTTTTGTACTGAAAAAGTCACATTTTTCCTCGGTTCTTGATAGAATGAGTTCGTTCACTCCTTTATTATCGTTCAGGGTCTAAATCCAGTGATACATTTTTTTAGGAATTAAATGAACTGTATAAATTAATTTATAAGTTATCAAAAAAGTAGTTTAAATAAGTTTAAAATGTTAAACATAATACTATTTCTCAAAAATAATATTTCGTTTAGAATGTTCACAGATTTTATTTACTGTGTAGTTTTTTTGTATTTTTTGTATTCCCATTTTTGATACCTATTTTTTTAATGGTTTAAATTGATGCTGCACCTGTTTCACACCTGTTTCACACCTGTTTCACATCTGTTTCACATCTGTTTCACACCTGTTTCACATCTGTTTCACACCTGTTTCACACCTGTTTCACACCTGTTTCACACCTGTTTCACATCTGTTTCACACCTGTTTCACATCTGTTTCACATCTGTTTCACACCTGTTTCACACCTGTTTCACACCTGTTTCACATCTGTTTCACACATGTTTCACATCTGTTTCACACCTGTTTCACATCTGTTTCACACCTATTTCACATCTGTTTCACACCTGTTACACATCTGTTTCACATCACCTCACCTATTTCACTTTTCATACCTAGTTCACGTCTGTTGAACGTTGCAATTGGGTCACCTTAGCCCTTGTCTTACACCTGTCACGTGTTACAGGTGTGTGATTCGAGGTGACACACCTGTTAATTAAGGTACATCTCTGTAGGAGAATGGGAGAGAACAGGTGTCTGTCACCTGTTAATTAATCTGTACTTGTGTGCTGGAGGAAGAGTGATCACCACTTCTGACGCACTCTAATTAAGCAGTGTGTGTGTGTGTGTGTGTGTGTGTGTGTGTGTGTGTGTGTGTGTGTGTGTGTATTCACCTGTTTGTTCTTGCCGGGGGTTGAGCTCTGCTCTTTCTCAACTGTCAGTCAACTGTAACTAATTTTTTTTACACACACACACACACACACACACACACACACACACACACACACACACACACACACACACACACACACACACACAAGCTCGAGAGGCAGGCGGGGGTGGGGGGAAAGGTCCTAGCATGGATAAGGAACTACCTAACAGGAAGGAGCCAAAGAGTTACGGTAAGGGGCGAGAAGTCGGACTGGCGAACAGTAACAAGTGGAGTACCACAAGGATCGGTGCTGGGACCAATTCTATTTCTTGTATATGTTAACGACATGTTTACAGGCGTAGAGTCCTACATGTCGATGTTTGCGGATGACGCAAAGTTGATGAGAAGAGTTGTGACAGATGAGGATTGCAGGATCCTCCAAGAGGACCTGAACAAGTTGCAGAGATGGTCAGAGAAATGGCTACTGGAATTCAACACGAGCAAATGTAAAGTTATGGAAATGGGACTAGGAGATAGGAGACCAAAGGGACAGTACACAATGAAGGGGAACAGCCTACCTGTAACGACGCGTGAAAGAGACCTGGGGGTGGACGTAACACCTAATCTATCTCCTGAGGCACATATAAATAGGATAACGACAGCAGCGTACTCTACACTGGCAAAAGTTAGAAAATCATTCAGAAACCTAAGTAAGGAGGCATTTAGGGCGCTTTACACTGCCTACGTGAGGCCAGTCTTAGAGTATGCCGCCTCATCATGGAGTCCCCATCTGAAGAAGCATATAATGAAACTGGAAAAGGTTCAGAGGTTTGCAACGAGACTCGTCCCAGAGCTACGAGGGATGGGGTATGAGGAGCGCCTGAGGGAACTGTGCCTTACGACACTAGAAAGAAGAAGGGAGAGAGGGGACATGATAGGAACGTATAAGATACTCAGAGGGATTGACAGAGTGGACATAGACGAAATGTTCACACGGAATAGTAACAGAACGAGGGGGACATGGATGGAAGCTTGAAACTCAGATGAGTCACAGAGATGTTAGGAAGTTTTCTTTTAGCGTGAGAGTAGTGGGAAAATGGAATGCACTTCAGGAACAGGTTGTGGAAGCAAATACTATTCATAATTTTAAAACCAGGTATGATAGGGAAATGGGACAGGAGTCATTGCTGTAAACAACCGATGCTCGAAAGGCGGGATCCAAGAGTCAATGCTCGATCCTGCAGACACAACTAGGTGAGTACAACTAGGTGAGTACACACACACATACACACACACACACACACACACACACACACACACACACACACACACACACACACACACACACACACACACACACCCAATCATCAGATAACATCAATCAAACACCTGTCAATAGTCACTTATCTGACTGGGGATAACATCTAACACCTGCTAATTACTCTACCACACAGGTGACTATGGTTTTCACCAGCAGTTAACACAGCAATTTAACCAATTTGTCACCAAAAAAAAAAAATTCTCCTCCCAGCCACATATATGTTGAGTCCTCGTTAGCGATTAATTTATATACTCAACATTAGTTTATATTTACGTGATTAATATATATTTACTCGTCATTAATTTATATTGAGTTTTCATTATAATTTATATTGACTTATCATTATAATTGGGACAGGTTCTGTGTGGTTGTCTTACTAATTTACTGTTGTAGGGATATGAACTTAAATGTTTGAGTTAATGAGTGTGTGTGTGTGTGAGTTTGAGTGTGTGTGTGTGGGGGGGTGGGGGGTGGGTGTGTGTGTGTGTGTGTGTGTGTGTGTGTGTGTGTGTGTGTGTGTGTGTGTGTGTGTGTACTCATCTAGTTGTGTGTGTGTGTACTTATCTAGTTGTGTGTGTGTGTGTGTGTGTGTGTGTGTGTGTGTGTGTGTGTGTGTGTGTGTGTGTGTGTGTGTGTGTACTCATCTAGTTGTGTGTGTGTGTACTTATCTAGTTGTGTGTGTGTGTGTGTGTGTGTGTGTGTGTGTGTGTGTGTGTGTGTGTGTGTGTGTGTGTGTGTGCTCACCTAGTTGTGTGTGTGAGTGTGTGTGTGTACTCACCTAGTTGTGTGTGTGTGTGTGTGTGTGAAGTCAGCTAGGAAAGAGACAAAGATGGGAAAGGAAGATAACTGGTGAGAAGTTGAAGGGAAAGGGTGTAGATGGAATAGAAGAAAGGGGCGTACCTGTCGGTCTGCTCAGGTAAGGAATCAAAGGCTCTTTTCACCCTCCCTTTCTTATTCTCTGTTGCTTCTTCCCTTCCTTCATTTCTTATCACCTTTACACTCTTTGTTTCCCCCTATCTTCCCCTCTTCTTCCCTGCCATTTTTACCCCCCTTCTACATTTCCCATCTTATTATCTCCCTTTTCCATCTCAAGCATTCCTCCTACTCTCCTCCAATTCTCTATTCCTTCCTCCTCTCTTTACCTCTCTATTCGTAGCCTCTTAGAATAAGAGTGTATTAATATTGTACGTGTTATTCGTCCTCTCTCCATCTCTCTCTTCCTCCCTCCATCTCTCTCTCTCTCCATTCACGAGACCGCAGGTTCGAATCCCATCATTTCACCCTTTGAAGCCTCCGTAAGAGAATAATTTATTTCATGGCATTATTATTTGTATTTAATATGAATAAACTAACTTCAGTTGCTAACTGTTACATATGGAACAGGATTAGCCATGAACCAATTGTGTGTGTTGGAGGGAATTATCATTATGGGATGGGACGGGGGGAAAGGAATGGTGCCCATACACTTGTGGACGGTCGGGGATTGAACGCGGACGTGCATCAGAGGGCATGACTTCGGGAAAGTCATTTTAAGTAGCTATCAGCGACTCTCTTGTCTCCTTTTCCGGTGTAATTTTACTCCTTTTCCACATTTTGTATGTTTTTCTCCTTCTCTCTCTGTTCTCCTTTATTTTGTCCTTCCAATCGCCCCTTCTTCTCTAGTCCCTGTCACCCCCGCGGCCCTGTCTCCCCCACGGCCCTGTCTCCCCCACACGCCCCTTGTCGCCTCGCCGAAGCAATACTAACTTTTGATCCATGACTACTCGACAGCATGCTCATCCCTCCCCCCCCTCCCCTCCCTCCCCTCACATCTCTCCCCTCTCCCCATCCCACTCCCCTTCCCACTCTCCCCTCACAGGTGTCTCTGACACCTATTTAAATTTTTCATTTCTCATCTGTTTCGTGAGGAGCAAGAGGATGGTTTGGAGGTGTTAGGGGGAGGGTGAGGGGTGAGGGGGGGGGGGTGTGAGGGGGGGAGTGAGGGGGGGGGGAAGATATCCACTTGTACACAGCCTCTGAGAATGTTGACAATGTCAAGGAAAAAGTAAAGAAAAGAATTATATATATATATATATATATATATATATATATATATATATATATATATATATATATATATATATATATATATATATATATATATATATATATTGTGACGATAATCTCCTTCAAGAGATTGAGCCTGCTCTTCCCTCCAAAATTACGTCTTCACAATTATATAAAAAGACTATGGAAGAAATGTCCAACAACGACAACAACACCAGCACCAGCAAGGCTTGCCAGGGTGAGCAGAAACGTATGCATCCAGCCACCTGTTCGAACTCCAACCACCAAACTACCCGTTGATCGCTACGGCTCCGCTGATTGGTCGCCGGTCTGGCTGCACCTGCACTCGCCCCCAATACTACCTGATGTCTGGGGTCGCCCCAACATCAGTCCTCAGAATGTTCAGTGCTTTCGTAGCCAGCACACCTCCCAGCTAGACTCTAGAGTGTACTGAGAGAGGTGGTGGCTTTAAGCCAATATTCCAGCACCTCCCACTTACTGTTGTATTGCACTTCTTGTTATTTTGCCTTAACGTAACTTTTCATGTTGTCATTTAAGTATTCTTATTATTTTGATTCATTGATTTTATTATAAGAATTTGTTTGTGCATTATTTTCATGTTTTGATTTATTTAACGTAATTAAAATTTCATTGTTAAAGTTTTACTTGTGTTTTGTGTGTCTTCTCCTTACCTTACCACAGACGAAGTTCCAGTTTTTCTATTTTTTTTATAACTATGTGACGAGGCCATACCCCTAGCCTTAAACAGCCGAACACCAACGCGTTACCGTCACAATATATATATATATATATATATACTTGGGGGCTATTGCAGCCTCGAACCACTGACCACAAAAGCAGTAGCTTGTAGCTCTAACTACTACATCAGTGAGTACCCACACTAAAGGAGGTTCTCAGAGACACCTAACCGGTGGCCAACTGAGACATAAGGCCTCCACGTGGAGAGGGGGGGGGGGGGGTGGGGGAGTGCCACTTGAGTATTGGGGGGAGTGCCACTTGAGTATGGGGGGGGGAGTGCTACTTTGCTACTTGAGTATGGGGGGGTGGGAGTGCTACTTGAGTATGGGGGGGTGGGAGTGCCACTTATGTATGGGGGGGGGGTATTTGGTGATCCACGCCCTTAATTGTGGGGTGTTGAGAGGTTACGGCTACGGGCTTGTAACCCCTTTTGCCGTCTGTGGTTCGAGTCCAAGTAAATTATATATGATTTTTGTATTTGTTAATTTTTGTAAGGGGGAAGAAGGGAAGGGGATTATGAGGGGAAAGTACCCAAGCCATTACGACTATATAGCACATGGAAGGGGTCAGGATAAGGATTTGGGATGGGACGGGGGAGTGAAAGGAATGGTGCCCAATCACTTGTGGACGGTCGGGGGATTGAACGCCGACCTGCATGAAGCGAGACCGTCGCTCTACCGTCCAGCCCAAGGCACCATTATAGACTTACATTCCATACTTCAAAATTGAACCTAAATATCTAAGTAATACGCTAATGTTTAGCTCATTCTAAATAGTTTGAGTTATTTGCTGTTCTAATTGTTGTTCTAAATGTTCTAATTAACACCCGTAATTAAGTCATCGTGTGATACATGAACCATGTCTTCCTCTCCAGCGTTCAGTCTGAAGCGGTTGTGCCTAATTAGCAGCTTACGAAACTACCAAATCACCCAATCACTGGAGGCTACAGGTACAGCCTGTAAGTTCCTGAAAGCGTTCATTTTGCGACGGTTTAAAGTTCACTAAAGCGCTGGGTTTGTGACGCTGTGATTGCTTGTTTGAGGAGCGGATGACAGGATGATTATATGACTCATGAGATCAGTATTCATCCTGATATAAGGATGAGTTGATGATATATAACCTTATACTATTACTGGACTGTAATTAGCAGTGATGTAAATAATTCTTTCAACCACCATTTCTCTCCCCTTTCTTCGTCTTTCTTTCTCTTCTAGTTTCTCTTCCATTCCTTAGGCTTTCTTATCTCTCTTTCTTTGTTTTTTTGCTTATTCTGTTTGTCCTCTTCCCATTTTCCTTGCCCAGTCTTT
>NC_091207.1:15822632-15837632 GCF_040958095.1 Procambarus clarkii | reverse complement strand
CACACACACACACACACACACACACACACTGACACACACACACACACACACACACACACACACACACACACACACACACACACACACACACACACACACACACACACACACTGACACACACACACACACTGACACACACACACACACACACACACACACACACACACACACACACACACACACACACACACACACACACACACACATACACACACACACACTGACACACACACACCTTTTTCTAATTCTTTTTCTCGTTTTTTCTTTCACACACACACACTCTCCCTATGGCAATAAGTTGTATCAGTAACTCTGACTATGGCACGGTAGAATGAGTCGCTATGGCCCGTCCGACCCCGAGGCCCTGCTCGACCTAGGGAGGAAGACTAGGGGAAAAGGGAGGGAATAGGAAGAGCAGGGAAAGACAGAGAGGGATGAGGGAAAAATGAGGGAGAGGGGAAGGAAAAATGTTTGAAAGGGCAGCATAATGTATATATATATATATATATATATATATATATATATATATATATATATATATATATATATATATATATATATATATATAACTTTAGAACACTTTCCCACCAGGAGACTCGAACCCTAGCCAGCACAGAAGCCTTCCAGCAACTGGCATAACAGGTACGCCTTAACCCTCTCCACGTACCTGTTATGCCAGTTGCTGGAAGGCTTCTGTGCTGGCTAGGGTTCGAGTCTCCTGGTGGGAAAGTGTTCTAAAGTTGTATACTTCACTCTCGTGTTTAGGAGAGTTGTGCCTTATATATATATATATATATATATATATATATATATATATATATATATATATATATATATATATATATATATATATATATATAGTGGGTTGTAGTACTGTGAGACATGGCTGTTTCGGAGATTCGAATCTCCAATCGATAATCCCCAGCATGAGGAGCAGCATAAAGATCTGCTAAGCGAGTGTATAATCACTAGATATTTATACATCATTCTATGCATTCACGTATATGTGTACATTTATATACATATATATAGTATCACGAGGTGATATATCAACGTATCATCCACGAAACTAGAAAACAAACAGTTCGACGTAAAGTACTATACTCCTGTTGTTACTTTGACGGCTTAGCTCACACCAGAAACGGCAAAAATGTACATTGGGTCCTTACTGAACCATCCATGCAACTTAATTACCCAATTCAACCGCAAGGTTGCAGACCATTAGTCACAATAACGCGTCTGAAGGTCAACCGCAAAAGATATTTTTTTTTTCCAAGTTTACGGCTGTTTTTTTTTTATCTCGGCCCGATTTCATGTCAGTCTTCCCCAACAGTCGAGACACCAGTAGCGGAAGGGTATTGGCTTCGTGTGCCAGTGGCAGCAGCTCTCTGCAATTGCAAATTCAATTAAGTTTTTCCTTCGTTGCTCGGCTAGAGATTCTAAAATCCAGGTTAACTGACGCGCAGACAGTGTAAGGACAAGCAATTGGGTGGTTTGATTTTTAACCCTGCAATTGAGCAGTTGTTTAAAGGTAATGCATTGCAATGCAGCTGACCTGGTTGATACCTGGTTGATACCTGGTTGATACCTGGTTGATACCTGGTTGATGCCTGGTTGATGGGGTTCTGGGAGTTCTTCTACTCCCCAAGCCCGGCCCGAGGCCAGGCTCGACTTGTGAGTGTTTGGTCCACCAGGCTGTTGCTTGGAGCTGTGTAGAACAGTGAGCAAATAAATCGAGAACAAATGGTAGGTAGTCATTAGAGTCGTGTGCAATTTAAAACAGTTAACCGAATAATTAACCTAACCAAATCAAACGCTGAAACGCGAATTAATAATGCCGACTTGATCACTGTGTTACGGCTCGTTAATGATTTGTTAGCCTGTGACACTCTAAAAAATATTTGCAAGTGACGCGAGCACAGAGCAAGCACATATATGGCTTGTATGTGCATATACATGGCTTGTATGTGCATATATGTGGACACACATGGCTTGTATGTGCATATATGTGCACATACATGGCTTGTATCTGCATATATGTGTACATACATGGCTTCTATGTGCATATATGTGTACATACATGGCTTGTATGTGCATATATGTGCATATACATGGCTTGTATCTGCATATATGTGTACATACATGGCTTCTATGTGCATATATGTGTACATACATGGCTTCTATGTGCATATATGTGTACATACATGGCTTGTATGTGCATATATGTGCACATACATGGCTTGTATGTGCATATATGTGCACATACATGGCTTGTATGTGCATATATATATATGTACATACATGGCTTGTATATGCTACATTTAAAACTATCACCAAATAAACCACATATACCACTATCATCCCACAAGTGTTTTAAGACTATATTGCAGTGTTAAGACTATTAAAAATGGCTTCCGCTTGCATGCCATTTTTTTCCTTAAAGGCAATACGGACTCTTGCCAGTACTGAGTGACAATATGGCAACTGTCCGCGCTGCCATTCACATCTCATACATGGATATCTGTTCAGCTTAGGTAAGGAATGCCTAAAATTCTGATTGCATGGAATGCGCTGGCAGATATCCTCTGCCTTGCTGGCTGGCTGATATCCTACGTTGCTGGCTGGCTGATATCCTGCCTTGCTGGCTGGCTGATATCCTGCCTTGCTGGCTGGCTGATATCCTGCCTTGCTGGTTGGCTGATATCCTGCCTTGCTGGCTGGCTGATATATCCTGCCTTGCTGGCTGGCTGATATCCTACGTTGCTGGCTGGCTGATATCCTGCCTTGCTGGCTGGCTGATATCCTGCCTTGCTGGCTGGCTGATATATCCTGCCTTGCTGGCTGGCTGATATCCTACGTTGCTGGCTGGCTGATATCCTGCCTTGCTGGCTGGCTGATATCCTGCCTTGCTGTCTGGCTGATATATCCTGCCTTGCTGACTGGCTGATATCCTGCCTTG
The DNA here is from genome assembly GCF_040958095.1 of Procambarus clarkii. Lineage (NCBI taxonomy): Eukaryota > Metazoa > Arthropoda > Malacostraca > Decapoda > Cambaridae > Procambarus > Procambarus clarkii. The sequence goes on along the minus strand of NC_091207.1, from coordinate 15,834,673 downwards.
CTGGCTGGCTGGCTGATATCCTGCCATGCTGGCTGGCTGATATCCTGCCATGCTGGCTGGCTGATATCCTGCCTTGCTGGCTGGCTGATATCCTGCCATGCTGACTGGCTGATATCCTGCCTTGCTGGCTGGCTGATATATCCTGCCATGCTGGCTGGCTGATATCCTGCCATGCTGGCTGACTGATATATCTTGCCATGCTGGCTGGCTGATATCCTGCCTTGTTGGCTGGCTGATATCCTGCCTTGTTGGCTGGCTGATATCCTACGTTGCTGGTTGGCTGATATCCTGCCTTGCTGGCTGGCTGATATCCTGCCTTGTTGGCTGGCAGATATCCTGCCTTGCTGGCTGGCTGATATCCTGCCTTGCTAGCTGGCTGGCTGGCTGTCTCAGACGTTGTTCACAGAATCTTTATGTAGGGTCTTGATAGCCAAGACGTGATCCTGGCTGGCACCTGTTCCCGGTGATAACAGCTCGACCACGCCATTTGCCTCTTCCAGTTGACGGCACGTTAATGAATCAAGGCTCGCGGAGTCCTGGAGAAGATTCGCACCTGCGGGTGTCACGAAATCATAGCTCAGATGTGGTGCCTAAAATCGTCCCTAAATTTCCGAGATAGGCTTCTCTTACTTTGTCCCCCCCTCCCTCCTGCACATTGTTGGGATGTTTTTACTCGTTAATGTCTTCGCGTTTGTTGGTAACGAGACGGCTTGTCCTCTGAAGCTATAGCACTTCTCGGCGGTTGAAGTTAAGCTCCTGGGACCCCACTTAGCGGGCACAATAGAGGCACAGCATCCATGCAGGAATATCCCTGTAAATAAAAATTCCTCAAATTAAAAACAAAATTACATTTTAAATTTGTATAGAAGCTTGTTATATAGAGTATCGTAGCCTCTGACAGTTCAGAAAAGTGGCATTTGTCGTCTTTACTGTTTGATCATTATCCTATCACTTTGTCAGACACTAATTGGCCGTTTTCTAGCTGTTTGGTATCTCTCTTATCACCAGTGATTTCAAGATTTTGGCTTAGAGCTCAAGAGCTCTTAAGCCAAAAGAGCTCTGATTTCAAGAGCTTAGAGTCTCAGGAGCCTCTTTTGATGTTCGAGGACCTTCTTGATTTGTTGTTGTTGTAGAATTAGCTACTCAGAACGAAGTGTCCATGTAGCACGGGCTATGGTGAGCCCGTGGACCTTGTTGAGACTTTACGGCCTTAAATACACCACAATTCAATAGATATTTCACCTAATCCCCCCTTACATCTCCTCTTCCACCACCTCTCCCACCTACCATTCCTTTCTCACCCTTCTCTAACTTAACTCTTTCCTCACCATCTCACATCACCGACCCATCTTTCCCTGCCATCCCCCATCACGCATTTCTCTCCCATCTCTCTCCCATCCCTCGCCCCCTCTCAATCAGTAAAATGCGTCACGAGACTGGGAAGGTGTTAGATGCTAATTTCAGGAGTCAATTGTCTGTAGGTAATGATAGGGTCCCCAGGCGCCCAGACTCGTATTCCTTGGGATTGCACGCCCATTTGTGCTGGTCCGATCATTGCTACACAGCCTGCATGTTGCTGGACAGCCTGCCGGATGCAGGACAGCCTGCCGGATGCCGGATAGCCTGCCGGTTTAGCAGACAGCAAATCTCCAGCTGGCCAGTGTATCGATACATATCTTTCTCTTGCACTATATTGAGTTATGTTGAAGCCAAAATTCACCCTCTCTCTCTCTCTCTCTCTCTCTCTCTCTCTCTCTCTCTCTCTCTCTCTCTCTCTCTCTCTCTCTCTCTCTCTCTCTCTCTCTCTCTCGTCTGTCCTTAGCTAATTGTCTGCAGCGGCTTGAGTATTAGGAGTCTGAGGATGAGTGGGGGGTTAGGGGGGGGCAGCAATCAGGTATAGAGGGGGGTTTTGGGGGCGGGGGCGGGTTGGGGGGAAAGAGGAATTGTTCTATCCTCTTCAAGACAAGGCTCTGACCCCTCTGCCCCCCCCCCCCCCTTGACACTATAATCTAGGGAAGAAACTCGAATTCCAAACACCACACACAAACAGCTGCCAACTACGCACACAAACACCAAACAATCGCAATAACACATATACGAGACCACAATCATACAATTTGTAACCATTGTAACCACAGGCAACAATTACCTATAGAATCAACTACCCAAAAATCTACCTATCTACCTAAATGCATCTATTCCCCCCTCCCCCCTGTCCTTCAGCACCGTAACAACCATACTGTCACCAAAGAGGATAATGACCACAATCACCACCAACCACCACCACCAACTACCACCATTGCTAAGCAACCAAATCAACAAGAACTATTATACAATGGGCACTACCAAATCCCCCACGTGTCACCAGCATCCACCTACCTTCATAAGTCACTATAGTATCTACTACCCCACATCACCACAATCACCATCCACCCACCACCATCAACCACCCACAGGAGAGGTGACCCCCTGACCCCATACGAAGGTTGGGGGGGGGTGTTGTGGTGATTGGAAATGGGTGGCAAATTATGTTCAGTTGCAAAGGTTTTAAATCAACATATCGGTGTTTAAATTTGCAGATCAACTGGTAGATTTAGCGTGAAATGAATAGGTATATGGTCCTATACAAGCAACAAGTGTGCGGGCGTGCAAGCGCCGGTCAAAAATTATATAGAATTTGGTTCAAGTCGGCCATTTACAGACATGGACTTGCTATACCCATCTTCAAGTCTCAAATTCTGGGATTGTCCCCTTTCTCCTGCTGGGATAGAGGGAGTGGGTGGCAGGTTTGGGGGAAGGGGGAGGGTTAGTGCCCCTTTAAGTGGGTATAGGGGTCAGGTTAGATATATATATATAGGGAGGGAGAGAGAGAGGGAGAAACGCACCCCGCCACCTTATTCAGTCTCCATCACCATGCTGCTGGCCTATAGGCAACCACCTTCTGGAACAGCGTTGCCACCCTCCACCCTTTCCCCGCCCACACGCCCACCCACTTGCTCAAGACGCATAATCCCTCTAAATTCTCGACTCTGTAATTAAGTTCGCAATGGTGTCGTCGATGATGTATCATATCTACATGTGTGTGTGAGGGGTAGGTGGGTGTCGGAGGTGTGAGGAAGGAGAGAGCGCGCGCGAGCGTCATCCCTCCTAGGCTGGCGGGGGTAGACTGAGGCGGGGGAGGAGATCTGCGTGGGGTGGGATGCCAGAACCTGCCGCTCGACCAATAATCAAACAGGAGTCGGGCTGAGGGGCCGGAACTCATCGCTGATTGGTGGAGATCGATGAGGGGGAGGGCCCGGTCATGCGGTATCGTGAAGGGGGGAGGGGAAAAAAAATGGACAGATCGGGAATATTTTTTTCCCCCCTCAACGCTACTCCTTTCCCTTTGCCTTGTTCAAGGACTCTTGACCGAGGAGGAGGACAAGAGCCCTGTTAGTGTTGGCGAATGACATGGCGACAATAACAAGATAGCAACGATAACAGGTGTTATCCTATGGGCCCCGCGCGACCCATAAATATCAATAAAATTGATGAAGTCATTGAGCATGTGGGTCCATCAGCCTGTTGTGTGAGCAACTGGGCAGCAAGGTTCCAGCTCCAGCTTCCAAACCAACATGTTCATCACCTATTTTTCTTGTATTTTTCCTTCGTTTGAATATTCCACAAAGGAGATTTATGCGTTTGTTCTTGAAATTGGTGCTAACGACGCCGAACCAATTTCCTTGTTCGATTTTGCATTCAATTCGCGATTCCAGATTACGACAACAAGTCCAGGTGTGTATTTGTCGGGCGAGGCGACCCGGGTGTGTCATGCTGGCCCACACCTGCATTAGGGGTCCATACCAGCATCAGGGGCCACACACCAGCACCGAGGGGCCACACACCTGCATTAGGGGTCCATACGCGCATCAGGGGCCCACACACCAGTATCAGGGGCCACACACCAGCATCAGGGGCCACACACCAGCATCAGGGGCCACACACCAGCACTGAGGGGCCACACACCTGCATTAGGGGTCCATACGAGCATTAGGGGCCCACACACCAGTATCAGGGGCCACACACCAACACTGAGGGGCCACACACCTGCATTAGGGGTCCATACGAGCATCAGGGGCCCACACACCAGTATCAGGGGCCACACACCTGCATCTGGGGCCACACACCAGCATCAGGGGCCACACACCGGCATCAGGGGCCACACACCTGCATCAGGGCCACACACCAGCATCAGGGGCCACACACCAGCATCAGGGGCCACACACCTGCATCAGGGGGCCACACACCAGCATCAGGGGGCACACACCAGCATCAGGGGGCCACACACCAGCATCAGGGGGCCACACACCAGCATCAGGGGCCACACACCAGCATCAGGGGCCACACACCAGCATCAGGGGCCACACACCAACATCAGGGGCCACACACCAGCATCAGGGGCCACACACCAACATCAGGGGCCACACACCAGCATCAGGGGCCACACACCTGCATCAGGGGCCACACACCTGCATCAGGGGCCACACACCTGCATCAGGGGCCACACACCAGCATCAGAGGCCACACACCAGCATCAGGGGCCACACACCTGCATCAGGGCCACACACCAGCATCAGGGGCCACACACCTGCATCAGGGGCCACTCACCAGCATCAGGGGCCACACACCAGCATCAGGGGCCACACACCAGCATCAGGGGCCACACACCTGCATCAGGGGCCACACACCTGCATCAGGGGCCACTCACCAGCATCAGGGGCCACACACCAGCATCAGGGGCCACACACCTGCATCAGGGGCCACACACCTGCATCAGGGGCCACACACCTGCATCAGGGGCCACACACCAACATCAGGGGCCACACACCAGCATCAGGGGCCACACACCTGCATCAGGGGCCACACACCTGCATCAGGGGCCACACACCTGCATCAGGGGCCACACACCAACATCAGGGGCCACACACCAGCATCAGGGGCCACACACCAGCATCAGGGGCCACACACCTGTATCAGGGGCCACACACCAGCATCAGGGGCCACACACCAGCATCAGGGGCCACACACCAGCATCAGGGGCCACACACCTGCATCAGGGGCCACACACCTGCATCAGGGGCCACACACCAGCATCAGGGGCCACACACCTGCATCAGGGGCCACACACCAGCATCAGGGGCCACACACCTGTATCAGGGGCCACACACCAACATCAGGGGCCACACACCAGAATCAGGGGCCACACACCAGCATCAGGGGCCACACACCTGCATCAGGGGCCACACACCAGCATCAGGGGCCACACACCAGCATCAGGGGCCACACACCAGCATCAGGGGCCACACACCAGCATCAGGGGCCACACACCTGTATCAGGGGACACACACCAACATCAGAGGGCCACACACCAACATCAGTGCCCCCCACACCAACATCAGGGCCCCCCACACCAACATCAGGGCCCCCCACACCAACATCAGGGCCCCCCACACCAACATCAGGGCCCCCCACACCAACATCAGGGCCCCCCACACCAACATCAGTGCTCCCCCACACCAACATCAGTGCTCCCCCACACCAACATCAGGGCCCCCCACACCATCATCAGGGCCCCCCACACCAACATCAATGCTCCCCCACACCAACATCAGTGCTCCCCCACACCAACATCAGGGCCCCCCACACCAACATCAGGGCCCCCACACCAACATCAGGGCCCCCCACACCAACATCAGTGCCCCCCACACCAACATCAGGGCCCCCCACACCAACATCAGGGCCCCCCACACCAACATCAATGCTCCCCCACACCAACATCAGTGCTCCCCCACACCAACATCAGGGCCCCCCACACCAGCATCAGGGGCCACACACCAACATCAGTGCCCCCCACACCAACATCAGGGCCCCCCACACCAACATCAGTGCCCCCCACACCAACATCAGGGCCCCCACACCAACATCAGGGCCACACACCAACATCAGTGCTCCCCCACACCAACATCAGGGCCCCCCACACCAACATCAGGGCCCCCCACACCAACATCAGGGCCCCCCACACCAACATCAGGGCCCCCCACACCGTCACCATATAGAGTTGATGGCAGCATCGGTAGCCTTACTAGGGAAGGGTGAAGGTTAAAGCGGAACAAGCCACGATGCTGCCTGACCAACCCAGACCAAACGAGACGCAGACCCAATCACCCGAACCACTAGGGAAGCAGACCCAATCACCCGAACCACTAGGGAAGCAGACCCAATCACCTGAACCACTAGGGAAGCAGACCCAATCACCCGAACCACTAGGGAAGCAGACCCAATCACCCGAACCACTAGGGAAGCAGACCCAATCACCTGAACCACTAGGGAAGCAGACCCAATCACCCGAACCACTAGGGAAGCAGACCCAATCACCCGATACCACTAGGGAAGTAGACCCAATCACCCGATACCACTAGGGAAGCAGACCCAATCACCCGATACCACTAGGGAAGCAGACCCAATCACCCGATACCACTAGGGAAGCAGACCCAACTACCCATCCCCCATAGGTCAGGCAAGAGTCACGTCATACCTATCGATGGTATCGTAATTTAAGTCATGTCATGGGTATATGTACCCATGACATGTCGTAGATATCGCGTCATGGGGTATATGTACCCATGACATGTCGTAGATATCGCGTCATGGGGTATATGTACCCATGACATGTCGTAGATATCGCGTCATGGGGTATATGTACCCATGACATGTCGTAGATATCGCGTCATGGGGTATATGTACCCATGACATGTCGTAGATATCGCGTCATGGGGTATATGTACCCATGACATGTCGTAGATATCGCGTCATGGGGTATATGTAGATCTTGGAACTGATAGAGAAAGAACTAGGTATTGCTTTTGTTATAATGTCATGTGGTTTTAATACCCCTGTGGGTTATTGACGTCTCTGGCAGCGTTCTCGATAGTCTGTTGTTGAAAATATCATGTGTCAACTCTGTGAAAGTGTCCAATACATCATGTGTCAGCTCTGTGAAAGTGTCCAATTCATCATGTGTCAACTCTGAAAGTGTCCATTACACCATGTGTCAACTGAAAGTGTCCATTACATCATGTGTCAACTCTGTGAAAGTGTCCAATACACCATGTGTCAACCACATGAAACTGTCGAATACACCATGTGTCAACTCTGTGAAAGTGTTCAATACACCATGTGTCAACCACATGAAAGTGTCCAATACACCATGGGTCACCTCTGAAAGTGTCCAATACACCATGTGTCAACCACATGAAAGTGTCCAATACACCATGTGTCAACCACATGAAAGTGTCCAATACACCATGTGTCAACCACATGAAAGTGTCCAATACACCATGTGTCAACCATATGAAAGTATCCAATACACCATGTGTCAACCACATGAAAGTGTCCAATACACCATGTGTCAACCATATGAAAGTATCCAATACACCATGTGTCAACCACATGAAAGTGTCCAATACACCATGTGTCAACCACATGAAAGTGTCCAATACACCATGTGTCAACCACATGAAAGTATCCAATACACCATGTGTCAACCACATGAAAGTATCCAATACACCATGTGTCACCTCTGAAAGTGTCCAATACACCATGTGTCACCTCTGAAAGTATCCAATACACCATGTGTCAACCACATGAAAGTGTCCAATACACCATGTGTCACCTCTGAAAGTGTCCAATACACCATGTGTCACCTCTGAAAGTATCCAATACACCATGTGTCAACCACATGAAAGTGTCCAATACACCATGTGTCAACCACATGAAAGTGTCCAATACACCATGTGTCAACCACATGAAAGTGTCCAATACACCATGTGTCAACCATATGAAAGTATCCAATACACCATGTGTCATCTCTGAAAGTATCCAATACACCATGTGTCAACTCTGTGAGAGAGAAAACATGCACTGCTCTCAGCATTACATTGTAGAATGTCCAATATCGACTGACTGGAGGCAGTCGATATTGGACTGGTTTGAGATGTGCTGACCTCTGTAAATATGAATCCTGGAACACGTGACGATATACTGACTTTGTACCTAGGCTATATTACATATAACTGATAAATTATATAGTCTGGGTGATTGAGCTTGCAAAAAGCATCTATATCACCGTCTGTGGTCGAGTTGTTAATAACACACTAGTTTCTATAGCCTAGAAACTAGTTTCTGACCAGAAATGCAATTCTGGACAGAATTCCATTTCACTTTTATAAACGCATATTAATCACATTATGTGTAAAAGAACATATATCGAGCACACTTTATGTAGTGCAGGTGTAAATGTGTGTATTTGATGTATCTAGGTTAGCATTTTTAAAGTATTACAATCACCTTCTGTGGTTGATTGTTTAGAAATCGTTGAATTATATGATATCTCGTGTGTAACAGATCTTGAATCTCGTCCATGGAGAACAAATTTTTTTTTACACAAGTTGGTTAGCATTATAAACCTGTGGCCACGTGTGTAGTTGAAAATAAACGGGAAAGGTCAATGACCCCATTTCAGGGGGTCATTGACCCCATTTCAGGGGGGTCATTGACCCCATGTCAAGGGGGTCATACAGTCATACCTTCATCACCTTATCTAATACAGGTGTTGTTATGCTAATTTATTCCTACGTTATCTGAATGAACCTGATAACAGGTGAGGTAATTACATAACTGGATTAGTATTGCCATAACTTGACCTCTAACCACACCATTCACCTCGTGTTTGAATAACCTGATAACAGTGAGGTAATTACATAACTGGATTAGTATTGCCATAACTTGACCTCTAACCACACCATTCACCTCGTGTTTGAATAACCTGATAACAGTGAGGTAATTACATAACTGGATTAGTATTGCCATAACTTGACCTCTAACCACACCATTCACCTCGTGTTTGAATAACCTGATAACAGTGAGGTAATTACATAACTGGATTAGTATTGCCATAACTTGACCTCTAACCACACCATTCACCTCGTGTTTGAATAACCTGATAACAGGTGAGGTAATTACATAACTGGATTAGTATTGCCATAACTTGACCTCTAACCACACCATTCACCTCGTGTTTGAATAACCTGATAACAGGTGAGGTAATTACATAACTGGATTAGTATTGCCATAACTTGACCTCTAACCACACCATTCACCTCGTGTTTGAATAACCTGATAACAGTGAGGTAATTACATAACTGGATTAGTATTGCCATAACTTGACCTCTAACCACACCATTCACCTCGTGTTTGAATAACCTGATAACAGTGAGGTAATTACATAACTGGATTAGTATTGCCATAACTTGACCTCTAACCACACCATTCACCTCGTGTTTGAATAACCTGATAACAGGTGAGGTAATTACATAACTGGATTAGTATTGCCATAACTTGACCTCTAACCACACCATTCACCTCGTGTTTGAATAACCTGATAACAGTGAGGTAATTACATAACTGGATTAGTATTGCCATAACTTGACCTCTAACCACACCATTCACCTCGTGTTTGAATAACCTGATAACAGGTGAGGTAATTACATAACTGGATTAGTATTGCCATAACTTGACCTCTAACCACACCATTCACCTCGTGTTTGAGTAACCTGATCCGGTGTCAACCGGCTTGAACTATGGTACAGCCTGCTGGGTGTTCAAACATGGATCACCGGACCTTAGCTAACCTGACCTGACCCGACCCCGACCCCGACCCCGACCTGACCTGACCTGACCTGACCTGACCTGACCTCGTAATCTAACACAGCTGATTGCAGGATTGGTGCCTGATATTGATGAATCACAGTTAAATGGATCAACAATGTAGTTGTGGTCATAATTCACCGGACCGAAGCCGACATTGTCAAGCCCATGAGTAACTCTTCACGTGATTCATCAGACATTTACGTGTGCACTTACGAAACCTCTACATCTTTTCCCCCATTCGTAGCGGCTTTGTCTGTAGTGTATAAAACCATTTACGTACACCCGAAATTTCACAATCCAAGCTTACGATTGTTGTAGACAACCTCGTAACTCTCCGGTGAATACAAACTTAAGCCGCCAGAATTAAGTGAAGATGCACAGGTTTCGAAAGCGGGCATGTAAGTACTTTACGACCCACGATCCAGTTGCAAAATGACCCTTAACATGGGTAGTTCATCCTCATCTAACCTGGGTATTTCTGGGTTGATGTGATCCTGACTTTTCCCCTCATGTGGGGAGTTTGTTAGGTAGAGGGAGTTAGTGAGAGGGAAGGGGCAGTTAGTGAGAGGGAAGGGGGTAGTAAGTGAGAGGGAAAGGGGGTAGTTAGTGAGAGGGAAGGGGGTAGTAAGTGAGAGGGAAAGGGGGTAGTTGGTGAGAGGGAAGGGGGCAGTTAGTGAGAGGGAAGGGGCAGTTAGTGAGAGGGAAGGGGGTAGTTAGTGAGAGGAAAAGGGGGTAGTTAGTGAGAGGGAAGGGGGTAGTTAGTGAGAGGGAAAGGGGGTAGTTGGTGAGAGGGAAGGGGGCAGTTAGTGAGAGGGAAGGGGCAGTTAGTGAGAGGGAAGGGGGTAGTTAGTGAGAGGGAAAGGGGGTAGTTAGTGAGAGGGAAGGGGGTAGTTAGTGAGAGGGAAGGGGGCAGTTAGTGAGAGGGAAGGGGCAGTTAGTGAGAGGGAAGGGGGCAGTTAGTGAGAGGGAAGGGGGCAGTTAGTGAGAGGGAAGGGGCAGTTAGTGAGAGGGAAGGGGGCAGTTAGTGAGAGGGAAGGGGGCAGTTAGTGAGAGGGAAAGGGGGTAGTTAGTGAGAGGGAAGGGGCAGTTAGTGAGAGGGAAGGGGCAGTTAGTGAGAGGGAAGGGGCAGTTAGTGAGAGGGAAGGGGGCAGTTAGTGAGAGGGAAGGGGGCAGTTAGTGAGAGGGAAGGGGCAGTTAGTGAGAGGGAAGGGGCAGTTAGTGAGAGGGAAGGGGGCAGTTAGTGAGAGGGAAGGGGCAGTTAGTGAGAGGGAAGGGGCAGTTAGTGAGAGGGAAAAGGTGTTTATTGCCGTGAGAGTTCCTTCTCGTCTGATTTGTGTTGAAGGGAGGCGGAAAACTAATGTTTTTGGTGCTCTTGTGTTTAAAGGAGAACACCCACCATGAGCAGGCAGCCACACCTCCTGTCTTCACCGTGCGTGCGTGCGTGTGTGTATACTCACCTAATTGTGTGTGTGTGTCACCTATACGTTCTTCCCTCCCTTCCCCCCTTTTCCAATTGCCTATCTTACTCCTCTCCCCCCTCCCACTCTGTCATACCCCCTCCCCAACATCTCTCCCCCCCCTCTCTCCCCACCATCCCTCCCCCCCCCTCTCTCTCTCCCCACCACCCCCTTACTCCCCCATATCTGACACTAGCGATGAACCACAGCGTGTAGGAACGCCATTTGACACTCCCTCAGCAGTGCCTGTTTAAGGAGAGGAAGAGTAGGAGTGAGAGAGGGGAGGTGGGGGGAGTGAGAGAGGGGGTTGGGAGGTGGGGGGAGTGATAGAGGGGGTTGGGGGGGGTGGGGAAAGGACATGAGAGGGCCAGGTTAAAGCAGAACACCCCATGACCGGCGCTGTACCTAAGTTGGTGTAGTGATATCGTCGGGTCCTCGTTCGAGGAGTCTGAGTACATGGTCAGAGGATAACTTGAAGGACTTGTTGGAGCTTGTGGTGCCTTGTAGGTCGCTTGGAGGTGATGAGGGTGAGTGTGTTGGCTTTGGGAGGAGTGTGGGGGGGTGTGGGGGGTGTGGGGGGTGTGAGGGTGTGGTGTGGGGGGTTATGAAGGGTGTAGTTGTGTGTGTTTGTTCGTGTGTGTGTGTGTGTGTGTGTGTGTGTGTGTGTGTGTGTGTGTGTGTGTGTGTGTGTGTGTGTGTGTGTGTGTGTGTGTGTGTGTGTATACAATAAACATGTAGTGTAATAACCAGAGAATATAATGAGTGTTAACGAGTGTATAACGAGTGAGTAATTAAGAGTCAAATCAACGAGTATATCAAACGAGTCGAATATCAGTT
>NC_091207.1:15813731-15822132 GCF_040958095.1 Procambarus clarkii | reverse complement strand
TGATTGACAGTTGAGAGACGGGACCAAAGAGCCAGAGCTCAACCCCCGCAAGCACAACTAGGTGAGTACACACACACACACACACACACACACACACACACACACACACACACACACACACACACACACACACACATGTTGGAGGCAAAACTGCAGCCCAAGCGACTCGGGTTCGAAGCGAAGTGAACAATTTCCACAAAGCAGTTGAGTGATGGTTCTAGCGGGAAAAACCGTTTGTTTTGATTCCTACCCGCCCCTCGTCCGGTTCCGCTCTCGAGGCCGTGGCTTCGACCTTAATTGCCTCTCACCACGCACCTCCACATCTCCCAAAATCCCTCGCCACATCCGTCTAGACACAGCTCACGCAAACCTAAAATTCCTTTCCCTCTCGCTGTATTCCCCGATATACGAATGCGGAAGGGGGATAGAGGGGACAGAGAAGGTGGGGTCGGACAAGGGGAAGGTTAGGCGCGCGAGATCCCGCTGAAGATAGAGGCGGCCTTACCACGCTTTAGGATGGGAATTACAGTCTCGCGGCGATAATATCCACTTCTCGCGGTGTGATTTACAACTCGGGTGGTTCCCTTGTCGCGGGAACCTCGCTTATTTTTCCTCTTAAGTCAGCAATTACATCACCATTAAGGGCGGGAATTATGTGCTCTTTTAACGGCATCTTCGTCTCTAATGAATATGGAATATCTCTTGGACTATTCGCTGGAGTTTTGTCCTTTTAATTACATGGGCTGCGCTTATACTTTTATTTTTTTTTTTTTGGGGGGGGGGTTATAATTACATTGATTGCATTTCATTGTTAATGTATTTTGTGCTTCATTTACGTTTCTATGTAATTTTGTTTGATTTACAATCATTTACTGTCAATTATTTGCCCATTTAGAGTTCAGTATTATTAACGGCTGGATTATTACAGACTATTAACTACACGTGATATTTGAGACTAATGAATGCATAAATAAGATTGTGACGTCACAACGAAATAAAGAATCGACATGAGAATGGTCCAGGACGGACCGAAACGTCGTCGTCGTCCCTTCACCTTCTAGTGTGTGGTCTGGTCAACATACTTTAGCCACGTTATTGTGACTCCTCGCCTGAAACGACAAAGAATAGCAGATACCCAAAGATACTCAAATAAGTCTACGGACCTTTCCATCCATATTTCACTTACTAGAACGGGACATGATTGAGACCTATGAAGATCTTGGCGTTCAAAAGATGGTATGTTGTTAAAGATTCGCTACCTGGAACAGAGTTCCAAGTAGCACGGGCTATGGTGAGCCCGTAGAAAAGATGGTACATGTTCTTCTGCTTCCTAAATTGAAATAGAAAGCACGAGAAAGGCAAATGGAAAATAAAAGCAAAACTTTTAGGATATTCTGTCATGGCGACAAAGAAAATGGCGAAGGTGTGGCAAACAGTAATGTTTATGAGATGTAAAAACACACACACACACACACACACACACACACACACACACACACACACATACATACACACACATACACACACGCGCGCGCGCACACACACACAAACGGGACAACCTCCTGGTTGCTGAAACTAGCTAATGTGATGCCAACCAGCAAGAAAGGGGGAAGACAGAAACTACAGAACCGTATCACTAACAAGTAACCCCTGTAAGTTGTTAGAGAGACTGATTTGAACCAGGCTAGTAGACCATTTACAACACATCAATATTGTCTATAAACACCAGCACGGTTAATGAGAAAATCCTGATTTATAAATTCCGTAGATTTCTACAATAAGATGACAAATAAGACAAAAAGAGAGAAGGATGGATTGACTGCATAATCCTAGATTGTCAAATCATTGGTTCCACCCAAAGACTTTATTCAAACTAGAGAATTAGGCTGCAAGAGCCTTAAGGTGGGTCAGAGACTACCTCTCGGGAAGGAAGCAGAGGGTCACAGTGAGAGTAGAGATATCAGAGAGAAAGGTTATGAGTGGAGTACCGCAAGGGTCGGTTCTGGGGCCCATCCTTTTTCTATGTCAACGACCAGACAGAGGAAATTGCCTCCTACTTATCTGTGGTTGCAGATGATGCAAAACTAAAGAGAAGAGTCAGGACAGATATATCGTGAAGCACTGCAAATTGATTTGCAGTGGACCACACATTCTAGATGTGGTCTAAAAAAAAATTGGTATTAGAAATTAACTCTCCAAAATTCACAGTTATGAGGACTGGAACAGGAATGCGAAGAACAGTAGAGGAGAATAAGATGAAGGGACAGATTCCTCAATCAGAAAAGGAAAAAGACCTGAAAGTGGACAGATTCCTCAATCAGAAAAGGAAAAAGACCTGAAAGTGGACAGATTCCTCAATCAGAAAAGGAAAAAGACCTGAAAGTGGACAGATTCCTCAATCAGAAAAGGAAAAAGACCTGAAAGTGGACAGATTCCTCAATCAGAAAAGGAAAAAGACCTGAAAGTGGACAGATTCCTCAATCAGAAAAGGAAAAAGACCTGAAAGTGGACAGATTCCTCAATCAGAAAAGGAAAAAGACCTGAAAGTGGACAGATTCCTCAATCAGAAAAGGAAAAAGACCTGAAAGTGGACACATTCCTCAATCAGAAAAGGAGAATGACCTAGAAGTGGACATAACGCCAAATCTAGCATCAGAACCCCACATTAACAGAATAACAACAGTTGCATATATCATACTGGCTACCATGCGTGTATCCTTCATAAACCTGGCCCTAAGGGGGCTTTCCGGGCCTTATATACAGCAAAGGTGAGACCCACACTTGAATATGCAGCCCCAGCATGCAACCCTTACCTGAAAAAAGGAGAAACTAGAAAAGATCCAGAGATTTACAACGGGGTTCGGTTCTGAGCTGATGAGATTGAGCTATGAGGAAAGACAACATACAAGATTCTAAGAGAAATTGACAAAGTTGACAAAGTTGCGGGATTGAACGCTGGCAACAGGGATCATAGACTGAAACTCGAGACGCAAATGAGTCACAGACGTCAGAAAAAACTTATAGTTTTAAAACTATCAAATTGGTGGAATAGCTTAAACATAGAAGCTAATTCGACTCAATTTTTTTCCAAAATAAATTTGATAAAAGCGTGAGAAACAAATCACTGCATTAAGATCGGACGAGAGGTGGGGCCAGGAGCCGAGCTCGACCCTGCCACCACATTTAGTCCAGTACACACACACTCAGAAACAAACGCATCCCGGTATATATATATTTCAACCCGTTCTCGCACTTCTGTATAGTCAATATTGACTTATTAAATACGTGCATATGTGACATACTAAACATACTAGTTTACCTTGAAAATCTTCATAGAAAACACCGACCTTACCTAACCTTCTTAGTATGTTAAGATAAGCATCTTATTGCTTCGTAATTACAATTATTACTTAACCTATCATAGGTATAGGTTAAGTAATAATTGTAATTACGAAGCAATAAGATGCTTATCTTAACATACTAAGAAGGTTAGGTAAGGTCGGTGTTTTCTATGAAGCTTTTCAAGGTAAACTAGTATGTTTAGTATGTCACATATGCACGTATTTAATAAGTCAATATTGACTGTAAGAAAGTGCGAGAACGGGTTGATATATTTACACAAGCCCAACAGGAGAATTATAACATCGAGAGTCCTATTTCACCTCACCAATACACTAACAGCATTTTATCAAAACTAAACAAGGAAAAATTCAAACACCTTAAACATCTCAAAGAAACACGAACCCCGCTTAAACGCACAGTTCCTTGCTTGTAAAACTGACTTGGAAGCTTAAATGTGTCTTTTTATAGTACACGCGACAGACCTTAAAACACTAATTGTCTATCAACTTCCGTCACAATGCATGACAAAGTCTTGGCCAGGCTGTGATGTACTGACGGTAGTGGTGGTACCCCTGACGAGTTATGGAGGTAGTGTTGGTATCCCTGGAGGTAGTGTTGGTATCCTTGGTTGATAATTTTCATTTCCTCATTTTCTATCTGCTTACATTTGTCTCGTTTTAATAAATTTATGGATTTATTAATACCAATATCTTGTAGCAGGTTTATTAAACCATAAAATTGGGTTTAAATCTGAATTTATATTATAATAAATATCATATACACGAAATATACCGCAGTGTCTCCCCAGTTGGCAGCCCTGAGGCGGCACACGCAAACCTGCAGTGCTGCCAACCTCGAGTGTTCGGTTTATTATTCATCGCCCGGTTTTTCTTTTTTTTTTACCTGCTCGGTGCCAGGTATCCTTATCTTTATGTATCGACACACTACCTCGAGACACACGCACCCACAATACTGGCGCGCAAACACACCGGAATACGTACGGTAAACATGGATAAATTCCGGAAAATTGGAATATTCGTACTTTCGAGACGTTAGCGAGAACTACTCGATGGAATAGAGTTGTTCTGAGCCCCGGAGCTATATATTCAATGTGTGTTTTAAGCTTTCTGGGCTTCAGGACAGGTCTCTTGGGGGGGTTCGAAGCTTGGGGAGAGCTTGAAGCAGCTCTGCCGGTGAAGCACTGTATGCTTTTAAGCTTCCTGGTCGTCAGACCAGGTCTCTTAGGGGTTCGAAGCGAGCTTGAAGCAGCTCTCCCAGTGAAGCAATGTGTGCTTTTAAGCTTCCTGGTCGTTAGGCGAGGTCTCTTAGGGGTTCGAAGCTTAGGGAAAGCTTGAAGCAGCTCTGCCGGTGAAGCAATGTGTGTGTACCTAGAGACTTTGTCAAGTGAGGCCTCAGAATGTGGTTGGCTGGGGCGGACAGATCGGGGAATTGTAAAATTTTCATGTCTCACCCTGCCTTCCTTACAACACACATTATCTCTCACACATCCTCTCTCCTATTCCCTCTTCCACCTGTCATTCTTTTCATGTCTCTTCTTGCAGGCGATGAGTCACAATAACGTGGCTGAAGTATGTTGACCAGACCACACACTAGAAGTTGAAGAGACGACGACGTTTCGGTCCGTCCTGGACCATTCTCAAGTCGATTGTGAATCGACTTGAAAATGGTCCAGGACGGACCGAAACGTCGTCGTCCCTTCAACTTCTAGTGTGTGGTCTGGTCAACATGCCTCTTCTTCACTCCAGATTGGTTATACAATGTAGGGGGATCTATCATACCCCCTTTCTCCTTCCCTGTCGCCCCTCCCATACCTCAAACCTGTATACCTACATTCCCCTTCCCGTACCAACCTCCCCTTCCATTCCCTCCCTGCTGATGGAATGTCAGGAACGTCGCGACACTCGCCTCCCTCAGATATCTCCTTCTCGTTCATTCTCCGCCTCACCACCACTTTATTCTCCCTCTATTCTCCATCACTCTCCCTCCTGCGCCCTCTGGCATACTGTCCCTTGAACAACAATAACACTAAAACAACAGGAATTCCGAGGGACGAGTCTTACATGCACTGGTTATCTTGAGGTTATCTTGAGATGATTTCGGGGTTTTAGTGTCCCCGCGGCCCGGTCCTCGACCAGGCCTCCACCCCCAGGAAGCAGCCCGTGACAGCTGACTAACACCCAGGTACCTATTTTACTGCTAGGTAACAGGGGCATAGGGTGAAAGAAACTCTGCCCATTGTTTCTCGCCGGCACCTGGGATCGAACCCAGGACCACAGGATCACAAGTCCAGCGTGCTGTCCGCTCGGCCGACCAGCTCCCGACTGGTTGTGCAGATAATGTTATATTAATGAGAGGTTGGGACAGATGAAAACTGTAGAATGCTGCAAGGTCGACCCGAGGAATGGCTACTGGAGTAAAAACTCTGCAAGTGTAATATGATCAAAAGAAGGGATCGTCAGGACGGAACGTGAGTAATCACCTTTCTATAGCAACTACGAACACACACAAACAGAACAACGTCAGCGTACTGAACAGAACAACGTCATTTGGCAGTTATATAACTGCCAAATCATCAAAACAACCTTCAAGAACATTCATAAAGAGGCATTAAAGATCACAAAACCACGTACGTGACACCAATCCTTTCATATGCAGCCCTCCCTTACTTAAAAAAACTACACGAAGGGAACCTGATCAGTTACAGATCAAAGAAAAGTGCTTACAAAGAAAAGGAATATCTTGACATAACGCCAGAAAGATGAAAGAGGAAACAAAGAGGAAGAAAAGTAAATACACACAACGATAACCAAACGAATAAGATAACAGAAGCTGAAAATTTAGCAACAGATCGACCAAAGATATCAAAACAAAATTAGTTTAAGGCATTAGTAGATAAAATGAATATCAGGTCAACTCAGCACCACATAAAAAGGAGAAAATTCACGCCAGGAATCACAGTATTAGCCAAACATGTAAGTAGGGGTCCAGAGAGCTGAAGCTCGATCCCGCAGTGACATAGAGGTGACTACACCCGGACAAACATATGTAAACTGTGCCGTTGGGACTGAGGGAGAGAGAAAGATCAAAGCTTCCCTCTGGTATGTGGCTTCTCCTAGAAGAGAAATATTTTCTGAGGGAAGGGAGAAAGGAAAGAGAAAGCAGGGAGGGAGAGAGTGGGACTAAAAGGGAAGGTGGAGAAGAGGCAAGGCGGCAGGGAAGAGATACAGATATGAGCGAAGGAAGAGGTAAAAAGAAAGAATAAATACAAACAGGAATGTTTTTTTTCCACAGAGAAGCAGGAGAGAGAGAGAGAGAGAGAAAGAGACAGAAAGAGAAAGAGAGAGAGAGAGAGAGAGAGAGAGAGAGAGAGAGAGAGAGAGAGAGAGAGAGAGAGAGAGAGAGAGAGAGAGAGAGAGACAGAGAGAGGATGGAGAGAGAGACAGAGAGAGGATGGAGAAAGAGACAGAGAGAGGATGGAGAGAGCGACAGAGAGAGGATGGAGAGAGAGACAGAGAGAGGATGGAGAGAGAGACAGAGAGAGGATGGAGAGAGAGACAGAGAGAGGATGGAGAGAGAGACAGAGAGAGGATGGAGAGAGACACACAGAGACAAGAGAGAGGATGGAGAGACACACAGAGACAAGAGAGAGGATGGAGAGACACACAGAGACAAGAGAGAGGATGGAGAGACACACAGAGACAAGAGAGAGGATGGAGAGACACACAGAGACAAGAGAGAGGATGGAGAGACACACAGAGACAAGAGAGAGGATGGAGAGACACACAGAGACAAGAGAGAGGATGGAGAGACACACAGAGACAAGAGAGAGGATGGAGAGACACACAGAGACAAGAGAGAGGATGGAGAAAGAGACAGAGAGAGGATGGAGAGAGACACACAGAGACAAAAATACACACACTGAAGAAGGGAAAAAACCCACAAAATTGTAGGGAAGCCGAAGAGATTCGTACACTGTCCGTCGGCCAAACTTGGAAACAAATATATACATAAAGGACCTTCATGGATTTAAAGGAATGAAGGTCAGATGCTCACACACACACACACACACACACACACACACACACACACACGGGAGGCGGGACCAAAGAGCCAAAGCTCAACCCCCGCAAGCACAAATAGGTGAGTACACACACACACACACACACACACACACACATACACACCACGATTGACATATCAGCCCAGACATCCACTTGAAGACTGAAAGGCATCAAGCAACAGACAGAAACACCAAAGGGAAAGGCAGACAGAAGCGCTAGTGGACAGACGGAGAGATTCAGAGAGAGAGACACAGACAGATCGAGACAGAAACAGACAGAAACATGTGTATGTTTTGCTCTGAAGCTCATAACGCCAACTTTTTTAATGTGACTAAACTCAGAACTCTACAAACTTCGGGCCTGTCGTTTTGTATTCTATCTCGCTACCCCTACACGAGGGGAAGGAAGGAGGGGGGGAGGGGAGGTAGCAAAGGGAGGGGGAGGAGGAAAAGGGGGGGGGAGGGAAGGGGAACTGAGGGAAGGGGAAGACACAGTGGGACGCCTCTTGAGTAGCAGAAGAAAAACTTCTGTGGAGATATTCCACTTTGGAGGATTAGGTCTGTAGTCAGGACCTAGCGATGAGTGACACACACACACACACACACACACACACACACACACACACACACACACACACACACACACACACACACACACTCTGACTCCATACACAGTTTTAAATGTAGATATGATAGAGCCCAGTAGGCTCAGGAACCTGTACACCAGTTGATTGACAGTTCAGAGGCGGAACCAAAGAGCCAAAGCTCAACCCCCGCAAGCACAAATAGGTGAGTACATACACACACACACACACGATCACTTTCCTAAATTAGGTGAATGTTTAAACCCGCCAATCACCAGGGGCCAGAGTCAGGAAGCAGTTACGCAAGCACTTACGAACGTGTACATCTTTCCTCAATCTTTGACGGCTTTGGTTACATTTATTAAACAGTTTACAAGCATGAAAACTTCCCAAT
>NC_091207.1:15806231-15808731 GCF_040958095.1 Procambarus clarkii | reverse complement strand
CCTCTCCTTCGGCCCATTCCACCCCCTTCCCAGCCGCTAAGGTGAGGTTCCTAAGCCCATTGAATATTAAAACTCTGTCAATGCGAGGAGAAATAGTGAAGCCTCCTTCCAGTTGTACCCTTGTGGGTACAGGGGTAAGTGTGTGTGGGGGTGGGGAGGGGTTGTGTGTGTGGGGGTGGATGTGTGGGGGGAAGTGGGGGTGTTTGCAGTGTGTGTGGGGAGGCATTGTGTGTCTGTGTGTGTGGGGGGGGGAATGGAGGGGGGTGTGGGGAGTTTCGTGAGTGGTGTTGAGAGGGAAGTTTTAAGGAAGGAACAGGGGGGTGGGGGGAGGGGGGTGGAAGGGAGTGGGAGTGTGGGGGGGGGGTGAGGATAGAGTGAATACAAATTTATAATTGTTAATTCTCCAGGTGTGTGAGGTGGGGATGAGACGAGAAGAGGGAGGAGGAAGAAGAAGGAGAGAAAGCGAGAGAGAAAGGAAGAGAAAGCAACAAGAAGAAATACAAAAGTAAGCAAGAACCCCTCCCCCCTTCACCCCCCCCCCCCTCCCTCCCAGCACCTACCTCTCCACACGCAATGATTTGATTTTATATCTGAGAATTATTTTCTTCCTCGCGGAGTGACTTGTATTTCCCCTGTGTTCCTCCTGTCATATTTTGCGATAAAAGCCGAGACGAAACATTTGCATAACCGTATTCAAGGTAATACTCCCAACAATGAGGGGGGGGTTGTGGGGGTTGGAGGGGGGGTTGTGGGGGTTGGAGGGGGGGTTGGGGGTTGTGGGGGTTGTGGGGGTTGGAGGGGGGTGTGGGGTGGGGTTGGAGGGGGGGGGAGGACAAGGGGGTGATAGGGATAAGAGAGGGGGAAGAGGGGAAGTAGAAGAAGAGTGTAATAAGCGAATGAAAGAATAAATGTGATGAGGGGAAATAAGAGACATTGATAGAGACGGTGGCAGAGAAAAGGGGAAAAAATATATATTGTAAAATAACGGTGTCATGTGATAACGGTCCATGTGATAACGGCGTCATGTGATAACGGTGTCATGTGATAACGGTCCATGTGATAACGACGTCATGTGATAACGATGTCATGTGATAACGACGTCATGTGATAACGACGTCATGTGATAACGGCGTCATGTGATAACGACGTCATGTGATAACGACGTCATGTGATAACGACGTCATGTGATAACGGCGTCATGTGATAACGACGTCATGTGATAACGACGTCATGTGATAACGACGTCATGTGATAACGACGTCATATGATAACAGCGTCATGTGTATTTTTGTTCAGAGTGGCGGACATAAACAGTAATGGCCGCTCCGATTATGTTCATTGCTAATTAATGCAAAACATTCTAATTAAAACTGATATTATATTGCCTGTGAACAACATTAATTTCATATGCTGAAGATGTGTGTGTGTGTGTGTGTGTGTGTGTGTGTGTGTGTGTGTGTGTGTGTGTGTGTGTGAGTGTGTGTGAGTGTGTGTGTGTGTGTGTGTGTGTGAGTGTGAGTGTGTGTGTGTGTGTGTGTGTGTGTGTGTGTGTGAGTGTGTGTGTGTGTGTGTGTGTGTGTGTGTGTGTGTGTGTGTGTGTGTGTGTGTGTGTGGCCTCAGCCGTGCTCCTAAAGGCCCGGGTTCGATCCCCGGCATAGGCAGAAATAGAGGGGGTAGAATTTCATTCACCCTGATGTTCACCTAGCAGTAAATAGGTACCTGGGAGTTAGACAGCTGCTACGGGCTGCTTCCTGGGGGATATGTGTAAGTATATGTGTTATAGAGAGAAATATATGTAGTTGACAAGATACAAAAAATAGATCGGTTAGAAAGCTGGGGTCCAAGAGCTCTAGTCCGCAGGCGCAAACAAATAATAAATACACTATACACGCCCCAACACATACACAAGTGTGTATTATTATGTATATAATAGGCAAAAAACAAAAGAAATGGGGAAGAAAAATAACAACATACGATATCAGGCAAGCAAGCCCCGCCCACAATGTGTTGCCACCATGTGTTCCCTCCCTGGAACTGTTAAGCGGGGAATAAACTGCTTCCCTCGCAGCAGAATACCCGATAAGCTCGTTTCCTCGTATCTGTAAACAATGCCGCAATAACGCACAAACGATCGTCTTCCCTTACTCAAGATTCCGGTTGGTCAGCGGTACCCAGTTGCACTTAAGCGAAGAATAATACCACCCCCCGACGTATGCAAGAAGGCGTTGTACCTCAGGCAGCCACCTTCCAGTATCGTACGAGACGCGTTGTCTTGACGTACCGGAGTGTTGTCGTGCACGCAGATTTGCTCTTACTAATTGTATCGCTTTTATTTGTCGGGTTTATTAGCATAATGTATTTATCCCTGCTGCTATAGCCATTCCTTCCTGTCTTTATAATATTACCTTAGTGCTTTTGTGCTTGTAGTAATTCTTATTGTAAATAGCTGTGTTATACATTTATTATATTATTAGGCATTAGCTTTTAATTTATAATATAT
>NC_091207.1:15788731-15801231 GCF_040958095.1 Procambarus clarkii | reverse complement strand
GTTGAGGGAGAGGGGGGGGAAGGCATTGAGGGAGGGGTAGGCTTTAAGGAAGGATAGCAGGCGTTGTTGGAGAGAACTTGAGGGGAAATGAAGTGCAAATAGAAAAGTGTGATGAAAGATGGAAAAATAAAGGTGCAAGGAGATACTGACTGGCTGAGAGGGTAGAGAATGAGAGGGGGGGGGTCGAGAGGTGGTGAGGGAGAGTGAGGGAGAGTAAGGGAGAGTGAGGGAGAGTATGCTGATGTGAATATAGGCACCATCTTCAGAGGCAACAGGAGACGAGAAGGCTGGTGATTGGATTCTGGCCTTAGGTTATGACATTGACGCTGCCTCGCCAGGGGAGAGGGAGAGAGAGAGAGGGAGAGGGGAGAGGGTGGAAAAGGAGGGGTGGGGAGATGGGAGCAAAAGGGATGGGACGTGGGATAAGAAGAGAGAGATAAAAGACAATCATTAATGAGACAGCGAATCGAAGGGAAGAGAAAGAGTGCAATGGAAAAGATACAAGGAGAGAAGGGAAGGAACAACGAGATGGATGTGAGACAGGGAAGGAAAAGGAATGGGTGGCAATTTGACAAAAGGAAGGGGGTTAAATGACTGTAAGCCTATCATATATTTGAGCCGAAGACTTCGAGAAGGCATGATGGAGAGAGCATGATGGAGAGAGCATGATGGAGAGAGCATATGGGAGGGAGCATGAGACAGGAGCATCCTCCCACCCCACCCAGGAGCATATCCACCATAACAAGAAGGTACCGAACCGTGAGCACCAAAACGTTATATACATGAGTATATTCTATTCACTGAAGCATCTACTGGGATATATCACAGCCGCTGTGTTGAGTATGCTGGGAAGGGAAGAGGTATGCTGGGAAAGGAAGAAAAACGTGAAACATTGTAGGATAGAGAGGGATAGAGAGAGAGAGAGAGAGAGAGAGAGAGAGAGAGAGAGAGAGAGAGAGAGAGAGAGAGAGAGAGAGAGAGAGAGAGAGAGAGAGAGAGAGAGGCGTGGTAGAATTAGGGGTGGGGGATAGGGGGGGGGAAGAGGTACTGCATTCATGCTGAGATTGAGGGGCATAGGGTTAGACTCTCTACAAAGGGGGGCATAGGGGTAGACTAACTACACAGGGAGGGGTAACGCAGTAGTATCACTCGTAATATGTCAAGTGAGGGAACGTTTCGTACCGTCTTGGACCATTCGTGTGGTCTAAAACAGGGCAAATAGACACGTCGTTCATTTTGAGATGCGTGTGTGTGTGTGTGTGTGTGTGTGTGTGTGTGTGTGTGTGTGTGTGTGTGTGTGTGTGTGTGTGTGTGTGTGTGTGTGTGTGTGTGTGGTTGCGATCTATCACCTGGCTGCCGCGTGCGATAGATGCAAATAGACAAATATTTTCGACCAGACACTATCCATACCCCAAAATATTTTATTAACTGCTTTGTTGTTCTTTGCAACGTCATTGTGGTTAGTGCTTAAGTCACAAGGAATTTCTGATCTACACTTTTTGTGTAGGGAATTACGACACTTTGTACTTCCAGTAGATCTAAGCTCTTGGGACACTAGCTGTGGGAATGGGGGCGTCTCGGTATGGTAGGCCTTTTCAAGCATTTGTTTTACCAAACATTTCGATCGAATTCAACATCCCATAGTGGCTTGCTGGTTAGTTTGATGTCTAACACTACCTCTCAACCCCCCTCTTAACCCCTCATACCCTCCCCCACTACACACACAACCTCTCAACCCCAACTCATTAACCTAACCACAATACCAGCCCTAGTCAGCCTGGTTCCAATATCCTCTGAAACTGAAGAATATTGTTAAAAGATATTTTTTGCACGCAAATATGAAATATAAAAATATTGGATTATATGAACACGAATATTCTAATATTCCTTTTACACACACACACACACACACACACACACACACACACACACACACACACACACACACACACACACACACACACACACTGTGCAGCTGGTTCTAATACCTGGTCTTAGGCCTAAATCTCAACATCCCAAAATCAAGCGAGAAATTCCCAACCAACACAACCCAATACAACACGGCTGGAAATACAACCGTATAACCTAATACAGCGGAACAAACCTTCAACATGTAACTACACAAAATCCTACAACAACAACAACACAGGAGCCTACAACAACAACACTGCCTTAGGGGCCACCAACGATGGAAGGGGAAACATAAAAATAACATTGAAACCTGGAGACAGTTTTATTAATAAAACCTAAATGGCTGAGAATACATGAATTTGTAATAAGGGTGGAATGGTTGACGACTTGTGGTGGGCGAGGGGAAGGGGACGAGAGAGACAGAGAGAGAGAGAGAGAGAGAGAGAGAGAGAGAGAGAGAGAGAGAGAGAGAGAGAGAGAGAGAGAGAGAGAGAGACACACATATGTAAACACACATATGTAAACACACATTAACATGATTCTATGGAAGGAAAATCGTGAACCGGACACATCAACTTGAATCCTATGATAAAGCGACGAAAATAAAACAATTACAAAGAAGGATTGACAGACTGCGTATTCCCGGACTGCCGAAAGCCTTTGATACAGTACCTCACACAAGTATACAGAGAATAATAATTTGTCCTGTATTTGCGTGCCTTGTTTCGGCCTAAACACAACCAGTGATACCAACCTGCTAGTTAAGTTAATGTAAAACTAACTATCGGTGAGCTACCATAGTTTCCCTCTATCAACTCAAAGGGCGATTGACAGTGGAGAAAGATGAATGAACAAATGAACACCAGTTGATTGACGGTTGAGAGGCGGGACCAAAGAGCCAGAGCTCAACCCCCGCAAACACAACTAGGTGAGTACAAGTAGAACAGGAGGGTTATGGATGGACAAGTGAGCCTCAGATGAGACAGGGGTCAATGCATTGGTCAACCCGACGTCTAGAAAGGCAGGGTCCAGGAACACGAGCCTGCAGGCACAAACAGGTGAGTACACACACACACACACAAAGTTAACTGTGTGAGATACCTGATGTTACCTAGCAGTAAAGAAGTACCTGGGAGTTAGTCAGCTGTCACGGGCTGCTTCCTGGTGTGTGTGTGTGGTGTGGAAAAAAAATAGTAGTAGTAGAAACAGTTGATTGACAGTTGAGAGGCGGGCCAAAAGAGCAGAGCTCAACCCCCGCAAGCACAACTAGGTGAACACACACACACACACACACACACACACCCACACACCCACACACACACACACACACACCCACACCCACACACACATACAACACACAACACACACACACACACACAACACACACACACACAACACACACACACCCACACCCTCAGAGCTCATGCCACCGTCTCTGGTGGTCTCTGGCTGTTTAGAACTTTTAATTCGACAACAGAACTGCCAAAGTGTCACAAACGCCAACATTAATGTATTCCAAACATGGCAAACAATCCCTGCTTCTGAAATATAAACCAACCCCACACACACACGCGCGTGCGCACACACACACACACGGCTGGAACAAGCTAAGCCAGAACGTGGTAAAAGCCAAATCCGTCGATAGCTTCAAAGCGTTATACGACCAAGAGTACTGGGAAGACGGGACACCACGAGCGTAGCTCTCATCCTGTAACTACACTTAGGTAACTACACACTCTCAGTGAAGAGAGGGAATTGCCTAGATGAAGACACTATAGACATCATTATCCAAATGATGTCTATAAATAGGGCATCATTACCCACATGTCCCACAAAAGCATTCAAATGCTATTAAAATCTTCAGAACCCCAACCTTTAAAGATGCTGGACTTGAGATCTTCTCTCCCATGCCTGTATGCACTCACAGGTAAACACGAACACACAATTCATTCATTTCTAATATGTATCGTTCACAATAATATTGCAACGCTGCAGCAGACACGAAAACATTTAACACGCCCACTCGTAGACCACAACAACAACACAGACACGTGCTTCTGTTTACCAACACAAGATGATGGTATTAGACCACTCAGCGAGCGTGAGGGGGTTCCGGTGTTTACATTAATCATAACTCACAGACACGTGCTTCTGTGTTTACCAACACAAGATGATGGTATTAGGCCACTCAGCGAGCGTAATGGGGGGGGGGGGGGGTCTGATGTTTACATAAATTACGGACTGAATACATTTAATACAACAACATTACAAAACTATTGACTTCATAACAGGCCTCTCACAACCTGTACAACCCTCTCACAACCTGTACAACCCTCTCACAACCAGTACAACCTTCTCACAACCAGTACAACCCTCTCACAACCAGTACAACCCTCTCACAACCAGTACAGTCCTCTCACAACCAGTACAACTAACTCACAACCAGTACAGTCCTCTCACAACCAGTACAACCCTCTCACAACCAGTACAGTCCTCTCACAACCAGTACAGTCCTCTCACAACCAGTACAACCCTCTCACAACCAGTACAGTCCTCTCACAACCAGTACAGTCCTCTCACAACCAATACAACCCTCTCACAACCAGTACAGTCCTCTCACAACCAGTACAACCCTCTCACAACCAGTACAGTCCTCTCACAACCAGTACAGTCCTCTCACAACCAGTACAACCCTCTCACAACCAGTACAGTCCTCTCACAACCAGTACAACCCTCTCACAACCAGTACAGTCCTCTCACAACCAGTACAACCCTCTCACAACCAGTACAGTCCTCTCACAACCAGTACAGTCCTCTCACAACCAGTACAACCCTCTCACAACCAGTACAGTCCTCTCACAACCAGTACAACCCTCTCACAACCAGTAGTCCTCTCACAACCAGTACAGTCCTCTCACAACCAGTACAACCCTCTCACAACCAGTACAACCCTCTCACAACCAGTACAGTCCTCTCACAACCAGCACAACCCTCTCACAGCCTGTACAGCCCTCTCACAACCAGTACAGTCCTCTCACAACCAGTACAACCCTCTCACAACCAGTACAACCTTCTCACAACCAGTACAACCCTCTCACAACCAGTACAGTCCTCTCACAACCAGTACAACTAACTCACAACCAGTACAGTCCTCTCACAACCAGTACAACCCTCTCACAACCAGTACAGTCCTCTCACAACCAGTACAACCCTCTCACAACCAGTACAGTCCTCTCACAACCAGTACAACCCTCTCACAACCAGTACAGTCCTCTCACAACCAGTACAGTCCTCTCACAACCAGTACAACCCTCTCACAACCAGTACAACCCTCTCACAACCAGTTCAACCCTCTCACAACCAGTACAACCCTCTCACAACCAGTACAACCCTCTCACAACCAGTACAGGTCTCTCACAACCAGTACAACCCTCTCAAAACCAGTACAACCCTCTCACAACCAGTACAACCCTCTCACAACCAGTACAGTCCTCTCACAACCAGTACAGTCCTCTCACAACCAGTACAACCCTCTCACAACCAGTACAGTCCTCTCACAACCAGTACAGTCCTCTCACAACCAGTACAACCCTCTCACAACCAGTACAACCCTCTCACAACCAGTACAGTCCTCTCACAACCAGTACAACCCTCTCACAACCAGTACAACCCTCTCACAACCTCAACCATCTTTGTTATCAACCCCGGCATTCCTTGTATCTTATCTTAAGACGTTATCTCTTCTCCTTCCTTGCTATCTCCTTTCCTTCTTGCGATCTCCTTTCTTCCTTGCTATCTCCTCTCCTATATCCTCAACGCACCAAGGAAGCCTGTGAAGGGACGGTGGAAGAGAGGGAAGGAGGATAAAAGAAAAAGGGAAAGAAGGGTTGGAGATGACGGGATAGATAAAAATGGATAATGGAGATAGAGAAGAGAGCTACGAGAGGAAGAGATAAGGCAATTTACAGCTACGGTTGGGACCTCAGCAGCGGATATTCTATATATATATATATATATATATATATATATATATATATATATATATATATATATATATATATATATATATATTAGTATATTTTGGTAGCAGTCTTTCCTGTAGACATATTTTATTAAATATGACCGAAAAAGTAAGATTAATAATTCTAACACGAATTTTCTCAATCTTTCGTACATTATGCTTCACTGTTGGAGGTAAATCAAAAATCACTTCTCCAAAATTCATTTTTATTTCTAGTCTGACGCGACACGGGCGCGTTTCGTAAAACTTATTACATTTTCAAAGACTTCACAAATACACAACTGATTAGAACTTGCGTTTCCCTGATTTTATATCTACATTTGAGTGAGGTGGGAAGGGTGATGTGGCATTACATTTGAGTGAGGTGGGAAGGATGATGTGGCATTAGAGGATATTAATAGGGTATTAAAAGTATCAACACAAGACAGAACACGAAACAATGGATATTGAATAGAAGTGTTTGTAGAAAGCCTATTGGTCCATATATCTTGATGCTTCTATATTGGAGCGGAGTCTTGAGGTGGGTAGAATATAGTTGTGCAATAATTGGCTGTTGATTGCTGGTGTTGACTTCTTGATGTGTAGTGCCTCGCAAACGTCAAGCCGCCTGCTATCGCTGTATCTATCGATGATTTCTGTGTTGTTTACTAGGATTTCTCTGGCGATGGTTTGGTTATGGGAAGAGATTATATGTTCCTTAATGGAGCCCTGTTGTTTATGCATCGTTAAACGCCTAGAAAGAGATGTTGTTGTCTTGCCTATATACTGGGTTTTTTGGAGCTTACAGTCCCCAAGTGGGCATTTGAAGGCATAGACGACGTTAGTCTCTTTTAAAGCGTTCTGTTTCGTGTCTGGAGAGTTTCTCATGAGTAGGCTGGCCGTTTTTCTGGTTTTATAGTAAATCGTCAGTTGTATCCTCTGATTTTTGTCTGTAGGGATAACGTTTCTATTAACAATATCTTTCAGGACCCTTTCCTCTGTTTTATGAGCTGTGGAAAAGAAGTTCCTGTAAAATAGTCTAATAGGGGGTATAGG
Organism: Procambarus clarkii; assembly: GCF_040958095.1. Taxonomy (NCBI): domain Eukaryota; kingdom Metazoa; phylum Arthropoda; class Malacostraca; order Decapoda; family Cambaridae; genus Procambarus; species Procambarus clarkii. The sequence goes on along the minus strand of NC_091207.1, from coordinate 15,794,264 downwards.
TGTTGTGTTAGTTGTCTCTTCGGAGGTTGCATGGCTTTTCACTTTCCTTCTTATGATGTCTTCGATGAAACCATTGGAGAAGCCGTTATTGACTAGAACCTGCCTTACCCTACAGAGTTCTTCGTCGACTTGCTTCCATTCTGAGCTGTGGCTGAGAGCACGGTCGACGTATGCGTTAACAACACTCCTCTTGTACCTGTCAGGGCAGTCGCTGTTGGCATTTAGGCACATTCCTATGTTTGTTTCCTTTGTGTAGACTGCAGTGTGGAAACCTCCGCCCTTTTCCATGACTGTTACATCTAGAAAAGGCAGCTTCCCATCCTTTTCCGTCTCGTAAGTGAAACGCAGCACGGAACTCTGCTCAAATGCCTCCTTCAGCTCCTGCAGATGTCTGACATCAGGTACCTGTGTAAAAATGTCGTCAACATACCTGCAGTATATGGCCGGTTTCAAGTTCATGTCGACTAAGACTTTTTGCTCGATGGTACCCATGTAGAAGTTTGCAAACAGGACACCTAGGGGAGAACCCATAGCGACCCCATCTACTTGCTTATACATGTGCCCATCCGGGCTCAAGAAGGGTGCCTCTTTAGTACAAGCTTGGAGTAGTTTCCTCAGAATACTTTCTGGCATGTCAAGAGGAGTACAGGCTGGATCACGATACACTCTGTCGGCTATCATTCCGATTGTCTCGTCCACAGGTACGTTGGTAAACAGCGATTCTACGTCCAACGAGGCTCTTATCCCTGTGGCCCGTGCGCCCCGCAGTAAGTCCACAAATTCCTTTGGAGACTTCAGGCTGAAGGCGCAAGGAACATAAGGAGTCAGCAGGCCGTTGAGTCGCTTCGCCAATCTGTACGTGGGTGTGGGTATCTGGCTAATGATTGGCCGAAGTGGGTTTCCAGGCTTGTGCGTCTTGACATTTCCATACGCATATCCAGGTTTATATTCCCCAATGATCTTTGGCAGGTGGAGTCCGGATTTCTTGGCGTTCACAGTTTCGATCAGTTTGTTGACCTTTGCTTTTAATTCGGCTGTAGTGTCCTTCGTTACCCTTTGGAACTTAGTTTGGTCAGAGAGTATGATGTTCATTTTCGCCAGATATTCGTCTTTTTTAAGAATGACATATATTGGCGACTTGTCACCTCTCCTGACAACTATCTCCTTGTTCTCACGAAGGCTTTTAGCTGCCGCTCTAAGCTCGGGGGACAGTATGGTGCTTCTGTAGTTGCCTCGATTCTTTCCTCCTTACAAGCAGAACTTATTGCAGAAGGAGGAAAGAATCGAGGCAACTACAGAAGCACCATACTGTCCCCCGAGCTTAGAGCGGCAGCTAAAAGCCTTCGTGAGAACAAGGAGATAGTTGTCAGGAGAGGTGACAAGTCGCCAATATATGTCATTCTTAAAAAAGACGAATATCTGGCGAAAATGAACATCATACTCTCTGACCAAACTAAGTTCCAAAGGGTAACGAAGGACACTACAGCCGAATTAAAAGCAAAGGTCAACAAACTGATCGAAACTGTGAACGCCAAGAAATCCGGACTCCACCTGCCAAAGATCATTGGGGAATATAAACCTGGATATGCGTATGGAAATGTCAAGACGCACAAGCCTGGAAACCCACTTCGGCCAATCATTAGCCAGATACCCACACCCACGTACAGATTGGCGAAGCGACTCAACGGCCTGCTGACTCCTTATGTTCCTTGCGCCTTCAGCCTGAAGTCTCCAAAGGAATTTGTGGACTTACTGCGGGGCGCACGGGCCACAGGGATAAGAGCCTCGTTGGACGTAGAATCGCTGTTTACCAACGTACCTGTGGACGAGACAATCGGAATGATAGCCGACAGAGTGTATCGTGATCCAGCCTGTACTCCTCTTGACATGCCAGAAAGTATTCTGAGGAAACTACTCCAAGCTTGTACTAAAGAGGCACCCTTCTTGAGCCCGGATGGGCACATGTATAAGCAAGTAGATGGGGTCGCTATGGGTTCTCCCCTAGGTGTCCTGTTTGCAAACTTCTACATGGGTACCATCGAGCAAAAAGTCTTAGTCGACATGAACTTGAAACCGGCCATATACTGCAGGTATGTTGACGACATTTTTACACAGGTACCTGATGTCAGACATCTGCAGGAGCTGAAGGAGGCATTTGAGCAGAGTTCCGTGCTGCGTTTCACTTACGAGACGGAAAAGGATGGGAAGCTGCCTTTTCTAGATGTAACAGTCATGGAAAAGGGCGGAGGTTTCCACACTGCAGTCTACACAAAGGAAACAAACATAGGAATGTGCCTAAATGCCAACAGCGACTGCCCTGACAGGTACAAGAGGAGTGTTGTTAACGCATACGTCGACCGTGCTCTCAGCCACAGCTCAGAATGGAAGCAAGTCGACGAAGAACTCTGTAGGGTAAGGCAGGTTCTAGTCAATAACGGCTTCTCCAATGGTTTCATCGAAGACATCATAAGAAGGAAAGTGAAAAGCCATGCAACCTCCGAAGAGACAACTAACACAACACCTATACCCCCTATTAGACTATTTTACAGGAACTTCTTTTCCACAGCTCATAAAACAGAGGAAAGGGTCCTGAAAGATATTGTTAATAGAAACGTTATCCCTACAGACAAAAATCAGAGGATACAACTGACGATTTACTATAAAACCAGAAAAACGGCCAGCCTACTCATGAGAAACTCTCCAGACACGAAACAGAACGCTTTAAAAGAGACTAACGTCGTCTATGCCTTCAAATGCCCACTTGGGGACTGTAAGCTCCAAAAAACCCAGTATATAGGCAAGACAACAACATCTCTTTCTAGGCGTTTAACGATGCATAAACAACAGGGCTCCATTAAGGAACATATAATCTCTTCCCATAACCAAACCATCGCCAGAGAAATCCTAGTAAACAACACAGAAATCATCGATAGATACAGCGATAGCAGGCGGCTTGACGTTTGCGAGGCACTACACATCAAGAAGTCAACACCAGCAATCAACAGCCAATTATTGCACAACTATATTCTACCCACCTCAAGACTCCGCTCCAATATAGAAGCATCAAGATATATGGACCAATAGGCTTTCTACAAACACTTCTATTCAATATCCATTGTTTCGTGTTCTGTCTTGTGTTGATACTTTTAATACCCTATTAATATCCTCTAATGCCACATCATCCTTCCCACCTCACTCAAATGTAATGCCACATCACCCTTCCCACCTCACTCAAATGTAGATATAAAATCAGGGAAACGCAAGTTCTAATCAGTTGTGTATTTGTGAAGTCTTTGAAAATGTAATAAGTTTTACGAAACGCGCCCGTGTCGCGTCAGACTAGAAATAAAAATGAATTTTGGAGAAGTGATTTTTGATTTACCTCCAACAGTGAAGCATAATGTACGAAAGATTGAGAAAATTCGTGTTAGAATTATTAATCTTACTTTTTCGGTCATATTTAATAAAATATATATATATATATATATATATATATATATATATATATATATATATATATGATTCCTTCTGAAGATGTATTTAATATACGAAAGTACTTAAGGAAATTCCTGTTTCATTTTCCTTCGTGGTCTGACATTGTCATACATATATATATATATGTTTATATATATATATGTATATATATATATATATATATATATATATATATATATATATATATATATAAACTACATATAATAATACGTCATATACACATACACATATATACATAAATGTATATTCATACCGGAATACACGCGCTGCCGAGCATACATATTAATGAACATATATTTTTATTAATTTTTTTACCGGAAGCCTAAGCTGACCCCCTCCCCCCCCCCTTTTCCATCCCTTCCTGATGGAACAGGAGGATATGAGCGATGGAAGGGGAGAGAACATGTGATGGGAGGAATGAGACAGGACCATTAAGGGAGGGGGGGTTTAAAAGACAGGGGGCAGGATTGATTTGACAGAACAAATGTATTTGACAGTTGAAAGCCTTGATGGAATATGACGGATGACAGTTGATGGTGATCTGTCACCCCATGATGGTGACGATGTGGATAGTGAGGATGGGGGGGGGATAGTGAAGAGGGAGGTGAGGATAGTGAGGAGAAAGGGGGGCAAGGATGTGAATGAGAAGAGAATTCACAAAAGGAGAAGCAGGAAATGGAAGAAAAGGAGAGAATGAAAATGAAGAGAAGAATGAGTGAGGGAAAATGAGGTTGAAAGGAAGGTGGTGAAAGAGAAAAATGAGGCTGTGAATGAGGAGGGTGAGAAGAAGAATCAGGTGGAAAAGGTGGAATACAAGAGAAAGAATAGGGGGGGAAGGATAAATTAAATCCATATGGTATTAAATCAACACTATCCCTTCCCCCTTTCCTTCAAAATCCTATCCCAAATCCTTATCCTCATCCTTCCAATCACCTATCCCAGATCATCCCGCCCCCCCTTTACAACCCCCAATCATAACACCGCTCTACCAGCGAAATAAAATCCTGAATCAAATCGGAGGAGAGCGAGCTCTTCGCCCAGGGACCAAGGATTGGCTAACGTCAACAAAGAGATCCATTCCTGATCCAAGTGGGTCAAACGTGATCATATTTTCGAAGAGGTTCCGTAAGTCACTATAAGGAACAGAGGATCGACTAGATTGTTATAGAACACACAGACCAGCTACACAGACCAGATACACAGACCAGCTACACAGACCAGATACACAGACCAGATACACAGACCAGCCACACAGACCAGATACACAGACCAGATACACAGACCAGATACACAGACCAGATACACAGACCAGCCACACAGACCAGATACACAAACCAGATACACAGACCAGATACACAGACCAGCCACACAGACCAGATACACAGACCAGATACACAGACCAGCTACACAGACCAGATATTTTCATATTTTTAGGAACACAGTGAATACTTCTAAGAAAACAGTGAACATTTTTTTATGTGAGAAAAATAACAATGGTAAAATGAAGCAATATGTAAGAATATGTAAGAATATGTGCTTTAAATACTCATCTGACGGCACCGTCTGTTCCATATGTCTTAAGTACATATGACGAACTTCGTGATCTATCACCACTATCTATCAGAGGGCCATTTTTGGCCCTATTCTGCCCTACCTTTTCCAGCACTACCTTCCCCCCCAATCCCTCCCAGCTCCCCCTTCTCACAGCACCTCCCCTCCCAGCTCCCCCCCCTCATAGCACCTCCTCTCTCAGCACCACCCCCTCCCATAGCACCTCCCTTCCCATCAAACCAACTCGCTGCTTCACCTTTCTCAGCGCCACCCCTACAAACCCTCCTCCCACCTAAACCAGCCCCTCTTCCCCGCCCCCTCCCCACTCCCCGCCCCTCCCCACTGCTCCCCAATGGTCACCGAGCGAGGAGAGGATTACCAGTGGCAGCCTATGCAATTTGTATGTAGATAACCGGCTATATATCAATGACACCGACCAACACACGCCAACCGAAAAAATATGCCGGTATTCGAACTGTGAAGGAGG
>NC_091207.1:15781231-15783731 GCF_040958095.1 Procambarus clarkii | reverse complement strand
CCAAGTCCTATGGTGGAAGAATCATTGTATTCACGAATCAGGGCCTTAAGAGCTAAAAAAAAAAACTTGATTCTGCAAACACATATCCAGGCGTACACACACACACACACACACACACACAAAGTTAGAAAGAACTTTTTTAGTGTCAGAGTGGTTGACAAATCAAATGCATTAGGCAGTGATGTGGTGGAGGCTGACTCCATACACAGTTTCAAGTGTAGATATGATAGAGCCCAGTAGGCTCAGGAACCTGTACACCTGCTGATTGACGGTTGAGAGGCGGGACCAAAGAGCCAGAGCTCAACCCCCGCAAACACAACTAGGTGAGTACAACTAGGTGAGTACACACACATACATGGCCCCAGCATGGAGCCTGTACCTTGTCAAGCACAAGACGAAGCTGGAAAAAGTTCAGAGGTATGCCCCGAAGCTAGTCCCAGAACTAAGAGGCATGAGTTACGAGGAAAGGCTGCGGGAAATGCACCTCACGAAACTGGAAGACTGAGTAAGAGGAGACATCATCATTACCTACAAAATTAAAGTGGCCATCACGACAGGTTTGGATCTCGTTGTTAAATTATATATGACACTTGAGCGGTAGATGTCACTTGAGCAGCTGAAGTCTTGACAAGTGGTTGACAGAGAAGCGTAAAGTGGTTCAATAGGTCCCTGACAGACAGGCCGGCAGCCTGTCCGTCAAGCAGTCAAGTCATACAGCCAGCAAGTCAACCTGCCCGTCAAGCAGTCAGTTAGGCAAGATAATTAACAGGAGAAAGCGTCAAGCCAATACGACAATACACCTCTTGGAAGGAGTGTGAGGGGCCACTATGAATACCGTGAGGACGAAGTGAGGGCCGAAATGAGGGCCGAAGTGAGGGACGAAATGAGGGCCGAAGTGAGGGAACAGTGGCAGACTCCTTCAACCACCACACTAACAAGCTTCAAGGTAATTATGAGGAGAAAGGACTACGTCAGTACGACTAAATAGCACTTGGAAGGGACATGAGGACAGGGAACTGGGGTATGAGGACAAGGAATTGAAATATAAGGTCAAGGATCTGGGCCATGAGGACAAGGAATTAAAATATAAGGTCATGGCTCTGGAATAGGACAGAAGGAAGGAATAGAGCCCAACCACTTTGACACTCGAATGATCGAACGCCAACTTGCAGGCATAAAAGCCATCGCAATACCGACCATCACAACTAATCCCCGCATTCAACGACCTTGCAATGGCGCGGATGAAAAGGTTAATCACCCTAGATTATACCAACAAACAAGCCAACTGATCCACCACCCCGCAACGAAGGCAAATAAATACCGGATGTCCCTAAAAACAGAGGTGGAATAGGCGCCACAGACCAAGAGAACCGTCCCGAACATCAGATTTCTTGGACAATGATCACCCAATTCGATCAGACTGGTAACTACCAAGGGCCGCACACACCTGCCAATCAGCAACCCGTAAGCCATGCAGGTGAACGACAGATTGAATGATAGACCAAGATCTTCTACAGGTGGAGGCACCGTTCCCAGCACCTCAAACAGGTTGGTTATGTCTAACCAGTAATCAGAACAGATAGTTTGCCCACGACAAGTCGTTACTGCGTAAGCTATACGCATCTTCTGATGGTTCTCCTTGGCCTCCGGGGTCTTGCTCAGACTTACGCATAAGTCCTCGTCCCCATATACGCACGGGAAGTAGAAGAGAAGGTTTGTATATTACAAAAACGGGTCTACGCTCGGCATAAGCTACCTGGGACACGACGTATTGCACACAAACAAATCCGGATTCACCTGCAGTCTCACGAACGCGTCGAACAGGATCGGCTAAGTTCGTGGAACAAGTAACGGAGATAATTAGTGGACCTGGATCTCGTAAATCTGGCCGTTTGTCTAATAGATTTTCTTCTATACATCGCTAACCATTTTAAGATAAATATGTTTGTTTAATTCTTCACATTGTTGTGGGTCTTTAACCACGAAAACATCACATGACAAGTAACATTTGTGAACGAACAACCAAATATCCGTTAGTTTCGTCGAAGTTATAAAATTCAACTTGGCAGTTTGAGCACTTTCAACCATGTATTGTGTTAGCTCCTCAAATGACCTGACGGTAACGGTGTCGACGCTGCCGATGTTGCTACGGCTTGATGGATCACAGCCCTTCTTAATGACCCGCAACAAATCCAATCTAGCGAGAGGTCGGTGATTGGTCTGTATAAAGACCTGACACTATGACCCACCCCAGACAGCCACCCCAAACACAAGATGCCGCGGCGCTGCCATAATCGTGTCAATTAGGGCCGAATAAATCACCCAATTACTCTCTTCTGAAAACTTGTCAATGACGAAGAATATTCTAGGAGGCTTCTGGCTACCTATGAGCCTGGGGTCCAGGTGTTCGAGTCTCTAACTACCGCTCACGAACTCTACCATCACCTCTGAATGGGTCGTATACGCATTAAACGGATTATTCTTGAGCTGTTAAGCAGTG
>NC_091207.1:15763731-15776231 GCF_040958095.1 Procambarus clarkii | reverse complement strand
GTTCGCCAGTAATAAGACTCTGCTTCAGGATATGACTCTTTCCCCTCACCCCTTGTGGGGTGAGACCACATGTGGTTCCACTGTTTTCACCTTGTCCTAGTCGTCTATGTACTTGATCTACTGCCTCTCTCGGCTGCTGCCTCACACGGCTGCTGTGCCTCTTACTCCCCTCTTGTGTAACACCAGCCCATCTCTGCTACCACAACAGATCAAACACAGGGATGCTGCTGATGCTAACATCCTTACGACTATCCAAGACACAGGGAAAATATCATTCCCAGCCTAATATAATGCTTTTCCCCTATTCTCGTGCACTCTTTAACGTGTTTATCACCTCGATATCACTACAAATGTTCTTGCTGGTGTCTCATCTCCCAGTTTATCTTATGAAGAAGTCCATCAGGATTAGGATCTTAACTCTAGTCTTAACTAGCCAAACACACGACCAAACTACGACGTTGCTACAACGTCGCGGACAATTGTATTAGGTGAGGAAAACGAGGGATGTGAGGTGTTATGGAACCCCACTCAATTCTCTATTGCATATATTCCCCTTTTTTATGTTTCCGGGATACATAGTGGACACGGATTCGTTCAAGCTTAGGTTAGACACATATGAATGAGTTTGGCTGGAAATATATACGTGCTGCCTCGTATGGACCAATAGGAGCTGCCTCGTATGGACCAATAGGAGCTGCCTCGTATGGACCAATAGGAGCTGCCTCGTATGGACCAATAGGAGCTGCCGCGTATGAACCAATAGGAGCTGCCTCGAATGGACCAATTGGAGCTGCCTCGTATGGACCAATAGCAGCTGCCTCGTATGGACCAATTGGAGCTGCCTCGTATGGACCAATAGGAGCTGCCTCGTATGGACCAATAGGAGCTGCCTCGAATGGACCAATAGGAGCTGCCTCGTATGGACCAATAGGAGCTGCCTCGTATGGACCAATAGGAGCTGCCTCGTATGGACCAATAGGAGCTGCCTCGTATGAACCAATAGCAGCTGCCTCGTATGGACCAATAGGAGCTGCCTCGTATGGACCAATAGGAGCTGCCTCGTATGGACCAATAGGAGCTGCCTCGTATGGACCAATAGGAGCTGCCGCGTATGAACCAATAGGAGCTGCCTCGAATGGACCAATTGGAGCTGCCTCGTATGGACCAATTGGAGCTGCCTCGTATGGACCAATAGCAGCTGCCTCGTATGGACCAATTGGAGCTTCCTCGTTTGGACCAATTGGAGCTGCCTCGTATGGACCAATTGGAGCTGCCTCGTATGGACCAATAGCAGCTGCCTCGTATGGACCAATTGGATCTTCCTCGTTTGGACCAATTGGAGCTGCCTCGTATGGTACGAAGGGAAGGAGAAGGAGAGGGAAAGGAAGGGGCATATAGAGCGGTAATAGGAAGGAGCGGAGACGACCAAGAGTGAGAGGGAATGAGAGAGGAAGCGAGAGTTAGGAAATGAGGAAGAAGGAAAGATAAATACAAAATAAAATGCAGCGACAGGGGAAATGGGAAAGGTGACAAGGGAATGAAAGATCAAGCTAAAGACCAAACAGATTGAGGGAAGAGAGACCATGAAGCGAAGGGAAAAGGGAGACGGAGGACTTGGGAAAGGGGCAAGGATCTGAGGGAGAGGAACAGAGGGCGTGGAGGGAAAGGGGGGGCGCGGGGAAGTTTGGGAAGGGATGGAGGGAGAGAGAGAGGAGTAAGAGAGAGAGGCTGGGAGGGGACAGCTTACCATTACCGTGTTTGGACCAGACGCAACTCTGGCCTGCTCATGCTGGTTTAAAGAGGAACACCAGGAACGATGTGGTGGTGGGGGGGGGGAGGGGGGGGGGGAAATGGAGGGGGGGGGGGTGGAAAATGGAGGGGGAGGGGGGGTGGTTAATGGTGTTAGTGGTAGTGGTAGTTTCTGGTGGCGTAACGTGGTGGAGGTGGGGTCCCTCGATTGTTTCAAGCGCGGGTTGGACAAGTATATGAGTGGGATTGGGTGGTTATAGATAGGAGCTGCCTCGTATGGGCCAATAGGCCTTCTGCAGTTACCTTTGTTCTTATGTGATCTATACCTAACCATTACCACGAGGAAGGTCTCTAGCTATATGTCTTCCTCCGTCAAACCTTCCTGTTACACCTAAGGCAAGTATATTGCAACTCTTCTGCCGTTAGAATTCCTTGCCGAATGCATGAACGTGGTTTCAGAGATTATTTAAGAACATAAGAACAAAGGCAACTGTAGAAGGCCTATTGGCCCATACGAGGCAGCTCCTATTTATACCCACCCAATCTCACTCATTTCTTGCAGTGGATACCAATGATGACACTCTTCACAGACACTAGTGCTCTCTAGGGTGGAATATTGTTGCACAATAACAGCCACAATTCAAAGCTGGAGAAACTGCTGACCTAGAGAGCGTGCAAAGGTCTTTTCATGGCTAGAATCCCCTCAATATCTAAGTTATCAGGACAGCTTAAAATGTTAAAATATATATAGTCTGGAGAGCAAGCGAGAGAGAGATTTATAATAATGTACACTTGGAAAATATTAGAGAGGATTGGTTGCAACTCTGCACAGGGAAATAACACCACAATAGCCCAGTAGGTCTGGCAGGATGTTCAGAATAGAATCAGAGGAGTAATAGATATATTGAGAGAGAGAACTCTATCAACATCAGTGGGTGAAAACGTTTCAACACTCTCGCACTACACATAAGGGGCATAACTGACCGGCCTCTCACAGTGTTCAAGAGAGAACTCGACAAACACCTCCAAAGAATACCTGATCAAGTAGGTTGTGATTCATGCACCAGCTGCAACCGGCACTCCACTTGTTGACTATACCCGAATGAGTGCGTGAATAATCTCACTATTCAACTCATATGTGTTCACAGCTTCCATCTATGTCGTATATACTCTTTAAATTAAAAAATGCTTTTGTTGTCCATCTCGTCCGTTTCTCCCAGTATTTTGTAGGTAGTGATCATGTCCCTTCTGTTCTCTCTCTCTCCTCTAAGGATATGATACCGAGTTCCCTAAAGCTCTTCTCATTGGTTAGTACTCTTAATTAAGGAACTAATCTTCTTGCACTACTTTGTCAAGAGTTTCATTCTTGACGGCAGGATGTCAAGGATGTCAAGCTGACGTTGCGACGTCAAGTCCTCGTCTTGGTGTCAAGTGTTGACATATAAGCTGTCAATTTATCTTCCGGTTCATGTACTTGTTTTATCTTTATTGTGTCGATTCATTTGGATCTTGGGGATCACTTTATTATCATTACCTAGCAACTGCTGGGGTTGAATTCTAACAGCCACTTGTACTGCAGTTCCTCCCACCACTTGGGCTGGACGGCAGAGCGATGTATCTTCATGCAGGTCGGCGTTCAATCCCCGACCGTCCACAAGTGGTTGGGCACCATTCCTTCCCCCCGTCCCATCCCAAATCCTTATCCTGACCCCTTCCCAGTGCTATATAGTCGTAATGGCTTGACGCGTTGCCCCTGATAGTTCCCTTCCCTTGTCCTGGAGTTTGCCTATGTAACTCTCAAGAGTTTTCTTATATATTTGTAAACTCATCAGTTCGCCGTTAAGATTTCTACCTGGAACAAAAAGTTCCAAGTAGCACGGGCTATGGCGAGCCCGCAGTGGTCTTGTATTTACTTGACAGCTACGCTCTCCCACACAGGCCGTTCGCATAAATTAGGAGCATTAATGATTGCCAGGATCTACAATAGTGATTGTAGCTCTACCAATAACACACAAAGCCGTCATGATTGTTGAAAGATGTAGCGGTTTCGTCAGTGAATGGGTAGATGAGTCGTGGTTGAGGTCTGTAGTCCTCAGACAGTTCCGAGGCCTTCCCTCGCCTTAGTCTTTTAATGCGTAATTAACACATTGTAATTTAATGAACACAGCTAACGGTATGGGGGGGGGGGTTTGACTGGTGAGTGGTGATAGTGGTGGTGGTAGGGTGATTGTAGTGGTAGGTAGTGGTGGTGGTAGGTGGTGGTGGTAGGTAGTGGTGGTGGTAGGTGGTTGGTGGTGGTGTGGTGGTGGTGTGGTGGTGGTGGTGTGATGGTGTAGTGGTGGTGGTGGTGTAGTGGTGGTGGTAGGTAGTGGTGGTGGTAGTGGTGTGGTACTGGTACAGTTGTGGTGGTTGTGGTGTGGTAGTGGAGGGGGGTAGTTGAGATGGTGGTAGTGGTGGTTGTTGGTGGAGAAGGTGATGAGGATAGTGATGGTGGTAGTTTAAGATAATGTGGATGATGGAGCTTGTCGGGTGGTGTTGAACTATGCATGGTTGTACTAGATCAAGATAGACAGTACCAGTTAAACCACTAGACAGAAAAAAAAAAGAGACGAGAGAAGACATGATCGCGATATAGAAGATCAAAAAGCAAGAAACCCTGCCAATGTATACAAGGTTGAACATCCCACTTTGAACAACAATAAACCCACCAGTAATAGATGCAAACTGAACTCATATGAGCCAGAGAAATAAAAACAAGAAAAAATTGTCTTTTGCACTTGAAAAAAAATCTAATTAGTAAGAAAACAATGAACGCTAACTTTATGGCTGCCAATTTAGGCAATCCCATTAGACAACTGAAAAGGCGGAGCCCAAGAGCCCTCGCCCGGTCCAGGAGGCATTAATAAGTGAACAAACAGATGACTAACAGAAACAGGAATATTCCAACTTGAAAATAAAACTGAAAAAAAATAAAATTGGTTTGATAATAAAGGCTGGCAGAGTGTCTCTGATGGCACTGCTATTGTCATTACCTGGAAATATTGGCACCGTTTCTTTCCATGATATCCAGGCACTGTAGTGTACAGTGATAACTGTTATCACCAGTGCCAGTAACTCTAGGCACTGTATTCTACAGTTAACACCAGTGCCAGTAACTCCAGGCACTGTATTCTACAGTTATCACCAGTGCCAGTAACTCCAGGCACTGTAGTGTACAGTGATAACTGTTATCACCAGTGCCAGTAACTCCAGGCACTGTAGTGTACAGTGATAACTGTTATCACCAGTGCCAGTGACTCCAGGCACTGTAGTGTACAGTGATAACTGTTATCGCCAGTGCCAGTAACTCCAGGCACTGTGGTGTACAGTGATAACTGTTATCACCAGTGCCAGTAACACCAGGCACTGTATTCTGCAGTTATCACCAGTGCCAGTACCTCCAGGCACTGTAGTCTACAGTTATCACCAGTGCCAGTAACTCCAGGCACTGTATTCTGCAGTTATCAACAGTGCCAGTACCTTCAGGCACTGTATTTTGCAATTATAAACAGTGCCAGTACCTCCAGGCACTGTAGTCTACAGTTATCACCAGTGCCAGTAACTCCAGGCACTGTATTCTACAGTTATCAACAGTGCCAGTACCTCCAGGCACTGTATTCTGCAGTTATCAACAGTGCCAGTAACTCCAGGCACTGTATCCTACAGTTATCACCAGTGCCAGTACCTCCAGGCACTGTATTCTGCAGTTATCACCAGTGCCAGTAACTCCAGGCACTGTATCCTACAGTTATCACCAGTGCCAGTACCTCCAGGCACTGTATTCTACAGTTATCAACAGTGCCAGTAACTCCAGGCACTGTATTCTGCAGTTATCACCAGTGCCAGTACCTCCAGGCACTGTATCCTACAGTTATCAACAGTGCCAGTACCTCCAGGCACTGTATTCTGCAGTTATCACCAGTGCCAGTACCTCCAGGCACTGTATCCTACAGTTATCAACAGTGCCAGTACCTCCAGGCACTGTATTCTACAGTTATCAACAGTGCCAGTACCTCCAGGCACTGTATCCTACAGTTATCAACAGTGCCAATAATTCTCTCATATCTTTCCTGTGATAAGCGACAGATAATAATAAATAAATAGATTCAACTAAAATAATTCTCTAATATTTTTTTTACACCTAATTAAAAAAAATTAAATTGTGTATCTCCTGTTTTTTTATGTTCGGTCTCGGGTACTAATGGGTGTTTTTTGTCTGTTTTTTTTAGTTATTTTTAATGTTCTGTACTGCTTTTGTAACTAGTATTTTACACTTGTTTTGTTTACATATGACACGACTTGTTTACACTCATGTTTACACTATGCATGTTTTTTTTTTTTTGAGACTGCACGTCCAAGCAGCGGCCGACCCCAAGGAAAGAGATATTTTAACGTATTTAAAAGTATTCAAAATACATATTTTCTTAAAATATACATATAATTGTATACATAGTTCCACCTGCCCAATCAACCATCTCACCTGCCCAATCAACTATCCCACCTGCCCTAATCAACCATCCCACCTGCCCAATCAACCATCCCACCTGCCCAGTCAACCATCCCACCTGCCCTAATCAACCACCCCACCTGCCCAATCAACCATCCCACCTGCCCTAATCAACCATCCCACCTGCCCAATCAACCATCCCACCTGCCCAATCAACCATCCCACCTGCACAATCAACCATCCCACCTGCCCTAATCAACCATCCCACCTGCCCAGTCAACCATCCCACCTGCCCTAATCAACCATCCCACCTGCCCAATCAACCATCCCACCTGCCCAATCAACCATCCCACCTGCCCTAATCAACCATCCCACCTGCCCAATCAACTATCCCACCTGCCCAATCAACCATCCCACCTGCCCAATCAACCATCCCACCTGCCCAGTCAACCATCCCACCTGCCCTAATCAACCATCCCACCTGCCCAATCAACCATCCCACCTGCCCAATCAACCATCCCACCTGCCCTAATCAACCATCCCACCTGCCCAATCAACCATCCCACCTGCCCAATCAACCATCCCACCTACCCAATCAACCATCCCACCTCCCCAATCAACTCACACACCCTCCAATCCCCAACCCAGTGCAACAGTGCCGGATGTAATCAATCAATTCATTCCGTAGTTCGTTGAGTTGACTTGAATGGAAGAGGGAATTGAGGAATGTTGCTAGGGGGGGGGAGAGGAATGAAGTGAGAGGGATAGTGAGAAGGGAGAATAGAGAAGGGCGTGAGGAGGGTAATGGGTAAAGAAGAGATTATAATGAATGGGGTTTGGCAGGAGGAAGGGAAGCAGGAAATGAGGAAGAATTGGGAAATATTGAAGAGAAAACAAGAATGTTCGGATTAGGTTAAAAAAAAAAGGCATCAGAGAGAGAGAGAGAGAGAGAGAGAGAGAGAGAGAGAGAGAGAGAGAGAGAGAGAGAGAGAGAGAGAGAGAGAGAGAGAGAGAGAGAGACAGAGAGACAGAGAGAGAGAGAGACAGAAAAAAAGAGTTGCCAGATAAGACACTTTGGCTAAGAGATTTATCGCTATGTATACAACGTCTAATGAAGAACTATTCACAACATACGTTAGACCAATCGTTGGAAATGCAGCGCCAGCATTGATACCTATTTCATCATACTACCATAGCGAAAAAAAAGTTTCAAGATAGCTAGAGTAGTAGTTCCATAGATGAGGGACACGAGTTTAGTGAGAGTTAAAAAGGGAGACATGATCTTGGTATTAAAAATATGTGTTAATATAGAAGAAAGAACATATATATTGATTTATGGGTCAGGGCAAAACTTAGAGATAAATTTACATTCCCGCAAGTATAATTACACACACACACACACACACACACACACACACACACACACACACACACACACACACACACACACACACACACACAGACACACACACACACATAATCTAGACCTCCAAGCTAAAAGAAAAAAGCAATGTTTGACATATAACATTGCAAAGCAAGGTTGCTAGGTCCAGCTGCACTGAAATGTTGCCTCAGAGCTCCGTAATGCAATCAAGAGGGAACGTGCAACGCGAGAGAGGGAAATGAGTGAGGGGAGGGGATGGAGAGGGGAAGGGTGAGAGGGGAAGGGTGGGAGGGGAAGGTGGTGGTGGGATAGAAAGTAAAGGTGAGGGGGAGAAGGATGCAATTACAACTAAAACAATACTCTGAATAAAATAAATTGGAGAGAGAGAGAGAGAGAGAGACAGAGAGAGAGAGAGAAAGAGAGAGAGAGAAAGAGAGAGAGAGAGAGAGAGAGAGAGAGAGAGAGAGAGAGAGAGAGAGAGAGAGAGAGAGAGAGAGAGAGAGAGAGAGAGAGAGAGAAAGAGAGAAAGAGAAAGAAAATCTAAAAATCTAGAAGGGAAGCAACATGAAGGTAGATGAATAAGGGAAAAAGGGAGAGAAGAAGTATTGTTATTATTCTAAAGGGGAAAGCGCCAAGCCATTACGACTATATAGCACTGGGAAAGGGGTTAGGATAAGGATTTGGGATAGGGCCAGGAGGAGGGAAAGGAATAGTGCCCAACCACTTGTGGACGGTCGGGGGATTGAACGCCGACCCTCATGAAGCGAGACCATCGCTCTACCGTCCAGCCCAAGCGGTTGGGCAGAGGAGAAGTAGTGCAAGAAAGGAGCAAAAGGAAAAGGGGGGGGGGGGGAGATAAAGGGACAGCAAAGATGTCACGACAAAAAGGGTGAAGTATGCAGGAAATGAAGATGATAACGAATAAGGATGAAATATGAAGAGAGGGAAGAAGCAGGATGAAAAGGCATATGGGAACTGAGAAAGAAGGGGTTAAGATGGAAGAGGAGAACAGAGAGAAAATCAACTAGGAAATGAAAACGATACAGAAAGCAGGAAGTAACAAAAAAAAAGAATAGTGAATGGAAAGGGTTGGGGGGAAGAATAGTGGGAGAGGGGAAAGAGGGGGGAAGAAAGAGCATAATCAAATTAAATAAGAGAACCCCTAAGACGAACGAGGGAAGCCTGTGGAAGCCGGTGGAGATTCAAACGATCAACTCCTTAAACCCCAGATTGGTACAAAACTCTGAAATCTACTCCAGAGCGATGAATGGAGGGGGAAAGGGAGATGGGAGGGGTGGGGAGGACGGCCGAGACGGGGGAAGAGAGATGTGGAAGAGAGAGGTTACTGGCGGAGAGAGAGAGAGAGAGAGAGAGAGAGAGAGAGAGAGAGAGAGAGAGAGAGAGAGAGAGAGAGAGAGAGAGAGAGAGAGAGAGAGAGAGAGAGAGAGAGCAATGATTAAGAGATGTACTGCTTTCGTAAGTGGTTGTGTAAATCCCTGAGGTATCCTAGTTTGTCTTTTGTTGTTGTTGTTTAAGCCTGGAACAAAAAGCCTGGAACAAAACCTGGAACAAAACCTGGAACAAAAAGCCCCACGCTGCACGGGCTATGGTGAGCCCGTAGTGTGTCCTTTAATGCTATGATGCCGTCATGTTGCTATATTGCATTTCAAGCATGGATTATATCCTTCGCTGGAACCATATTCCGGTGTTCACACCCGGATTATACCTGTTTTTCGTCATTCGAGAGACGCTTTCTGATTTGTCCCAATAGTTCCTTCCAGGAGGCTGCTGGGGTCTTGCCCATACATTGGTAATCTGTAGTCTAGTGGGCTTCGTCATTATGGGGGTGAATATGCGAGTGTGTGTATCTGTCTCTCCCAATCCCTTCTCATTTGTTACACTGAAATTTGTATTCTCTCTCTCTCTCTCTCTCTCTCTCTCTCTCTCTCTCTCTCTCTCTCTCTCTCTCTCTCTCTCTCTCTCTCTCTCTCTCTCTTCGGGCCTTCTAGCCTCGTCTTTCCCGTAAGGAGGAGGAAAGACGATGGACGAAGAAGATTAAATACTACAACCCCCCTCCCCCTCCCCCACAAAACCCCAACACCACCCCCACCAACAACCCCACCATCAACATTAACCCCCCACCAACATAATACCACTCCCCCCCCCATAACCACTCCCTTACACCCCCACCACCACCACCACCACCACCACCCCCTCTCTCCAACCCTCCCCCCACCACCCCACCCCAACACTACCCCCACCAACCAGTTAAAGCAGATGGAGTTGGAGAAGGTACTGTACAGTGCCCCAGGCCATCGGCGCCGCTTGGGCAGCAGCTGGGAGAAGAGGCAAATGGACAGTAGAAGGGGAGGGGAATAGTGCAGAAGAGGGGAAAAGGGAATAGTGCAGAACAGGGGAATAGGGTATAATACAGTTGAAGAAAAAGAGGGGCTGGAACAGCAAAGGGAAATGGACCTATTGAGGCGAGGGGAAGATAATGCAAGTACATGAATTTTATAGTAATAGGGGAAAAAAGGGTATAAGGGAGAGAAGAGAATAAGACAGCATCGAAAAGAGGGGAAAGAAGTGAGGAGAAGGGATGGTAGGTGTTGACCGAGGGGACAAGAAGCCACGAGTGAGAGAAAAGCAGATTATGAGGGGAAGGGGGGGGGGGTTGATAGTGGGACGTAAGATAAAGCTATAAATATGAGGCGAGGGGAGAAGATGAGGGGTAATGGGAAGTATAGCCGCATGGAGGGTTGGAAGGGTCAAGAAACATACGAGGGGAAAGTGGTTGAGGGGAGGGGAGGGAAGGGGAGCAGGTGGCACAGGTGCAAGGGAAGAGACCAGATAATGAGTACGGGATCAACTGGGACAGAGAGAGAGAGAGAGAGAGAGAGAGAGAGAGAGAGAGAGAGAGAGAGAGAGAAAGAGAGAGAGAGAGAGAGAGAGAGAGAGAGAGAGAGAGAGAGAGAGAGAGAGAGAGAGAGAGAGAGAGAGAGAGAGAGAGAGAGAGAGAGTTAAAGACTAGTACATCAGAACTTTTAACACAGATTTTTAACGACACATACAACAATATTATCAAGGTTCCCCATCGACCAATCGTCACGGACCACAAAAGATGGTCAATTATAACGCAAGACGTTCAGTCTCCTGCTGTCTGCCCTTATCTCAAGAACATCATCCCATCAGCGACCACTCAGCTGCCACGCATTTAGAACACGTCCTCTCACCACGTAGATTCGAGTGAAATCAAGTCGAAGGAAGGGCTCTGACAAAAGGCTTTCTATGAGCCTTACCGCTCACAGAATCGCTCTGGCACCCAAGTTATCTCCCAGTTCATCCAACATCCGAATGATTGTAACATAAAACTTTTGATTCACAATGTCAAAACTGTTAGTAACATAAGGAGTTTGTAAGGTCCAGCTTCAGATAACTGTTCTTAGCTCACAGTTTCACTACGTTAACTCATGACATTTCCAATGTACCCGAGTCATAGTTATGTCAAAATGAGTGAGGAAGAGTTATGAGTGAGGGAGAGTTATGAGTGAGGGAGAGTTATGAGTGAGGGAGAGTTATGAGTGAGGGAGAGTTATGAGTGAGGGAGAGTTATGAGTGAGGGAGAGGTATGAGTAGGAGGGAACGACGCGAAAGATATGAGACGGAGTTAGATAGATGTGAGGGGGAGAAAAACGAATGTGAGAGGGAGTTAGGGGGGTAGGGAAGAGAGGCATATGAGAGGGAGAGAAGGGAAATATGAACGGGAGATATGAGAGGGAAGAAGAGGGAAAATATGAGAGGGAAAGAGGGAGATATGAGAGAGAGAGAAGGTTCAACGTAGCACATTTAAGAAGAGAAGAATGTGATTACTTATTTAGACAATGTCAACAAATGCAATGTAAGGGACACGGCGAGAGAGAGAGAGAGAGAGAGAGAGAGAGAGAGAGAGAGAGAGAGAGAGAGAGAGAGAGAGAGAGAGAGAGAGAGAGAGAGAGAGAGAGGTCGCGTGTGGATCTAATTTGCCCATGAATATATTTCAAGGGATCAAATACATGCATCTTACAGGGCCATGCATACAGGTAATGGAGTCATGTATAGATATAACGGGGTCATGTATACTTATAATGGTGTAATGTATATATCTAATGGGGTCATATGTCCATATAATGCGTGCAGCGAAGGAACCAATTCCTACAGGGACAAATAATGGGTTTAATATCTATTCGAATGGGTCCCCCAGATCGCTCCATAAATGGGGAGTTTGATAATAGGAAAAAATAATAGGCAGAGCCATACGCATGAATCACCGGCGCACTCAACACAATACGCATTGTTCTGGACATACAGAGGGCCGTATGATGCGTATACCAATCATGTGTATATCGGCCGTATGGTGCGTATACCAATCAGGTATACCAATCATATACGCATACAGAGGGCCGTATGGTGCGTATATTCCCCCTTCATGAATCTCTCTCTCTCTCTCTCTCTCTCTCTCTCTCTCTCTCTCTCTCTCTCTCTCTCTATATATATATATATATATATATATATATATATATATATACGCCGTTAGCCACTACTACGCTATAAGTGCTATTCCTACCCCCCCCCCCCCCCCCGGCCCAATCACTAGGGATGGACGGTAGAGCGACGGTCTCGCTTCATGCAGGTCGGCGTTCAATCCCCGACCGTCCACAAGTGGTTGGGCACCATTCCTTCCTCCCCGTCCCATCCCAAATCCTTATCCTGATCCCTTCCATGTGCTGTATGGTTGTAATGGCGCTTTCCCCTGATAATTAATTGCCATTACACCACCAACCACACCTACCACAAACCATCCACACCTCACACAAACCATCCACACCTCACACAAACCAACCA
>NC_091207.1:15736273-15763231 GCF_040958095.1 Procambarus clarkii | reverse complement strand
CCTTTTTTTCTCTCCCATTTTCCCTCTATATATCTAAAAAAGAGAATGTTTTTCTCACTGTCCAATGTTGAAGTCCATGCGGTTAGCCTCACCTAACTTTGCAGGGGGACTGGTCTAGGGTACGGGACGGCCATAGGCTGGTCGACCTCGTCGGAATTCAAGAAGGAACAGCGTGTCATGCTCACAGTCTGAGCATGACAGTTCACACTTTGCTCGTAATAGCATAAAACTGACCCTTTTCCTTTGACATTTTGTAATGTTTCACGGCACATAGCTCTTCCCACCAGCCTACCACCCCACATGCCAATGGTAATTATATTTTTATATAAAACAGAGACAGATATAGACAGAGATACTCAGTGAAAAGACAGAGACAGTGTCAGAGACAAACAGAATGAGAGACAGAGAGATAGACAGACAGGAAGAAAAACAGACAGACAATATTATACAGAGATATAACCTCGAATATGTTTATCTTTGCTTTTCCATTTTTTTTATGATTGGGGAGAGGGGGGGGGGATGAATTTGTATAGGTCATACAGGAAATACTACTGAAGAATTATGTATATATTATCCGTGTTCGCTCGCTAGCTCGAACGCACGCACACACACACACACACATACACACACACACACACACACACGCGCGCGCACACACACACACACACACACACACACACACACACACACACACACACACACACACACACACGCGCGCGCACACACACACACATCTAGAAGAGCACAACCCATCACTTTTTATGTCTCCTATCCCTCCCCAACCCCCCAACCCCTCTTCCTCTGCCTCCCACCCATTCCCCCTTTCTCCCCTTTCCCCCCTCTATCGCCCCCTCCCCCTCCCCCCCCCACAGCAAGAAAGGAGAATACAGCTTTGTTATGATAATTCTTCGTCATGGATCGCATGTAATGCCTACGGCTAGCGTAGGTAGGAGCTTGTAGTGGAAGCCTACGTTATGGGCTTATTATCCCGGGATATGACCTGGGATATGCCGCTATGACGCAGTGATTCGGGTCTGTTCAGCTGTCCTGGAATACACCGCTCTTCTGTCAACTATGCTGTTGTGACTCGCATGCGCTAACTGTGAAGCACGTTGCGTCGCTAACGCAAATCTTGGTGCTTTAAGGCAAGCTCCGACGCACAATGTGACGCAAGTGCTGTGACTATGACGCAACCTGTGAAGCTATGACGCAAGGTGTGGCTCAGTGTGTGTGTGTGTGTGTGTGTGTGTGTGTGTGTGTGTGTGTGTGTGTGTGTGTGTGTGTGTGTGTGTGTATGTGTGTGTGTGTGTGTGTGTGTGTGTATGTGTGTGTGTGTGTGTGTGTGTGTGTGTGTGTGTGTGTGTGTGTAATTACCTAAGTGAAGTTACAGAATGAGAGTTACACTCGTGGTGTCCCGTCTTCCCAGTACTCTTTGTCGTATAACGCTTTGAAACTAAACTTGAAAGTGTGTGCGTGTGTTTGCGTGCGCGCGCGTGTGTTTGCGTGCGCGCGCGTGTGTCCCCCCCCCTCGTTGTCCTGTCTCCTAGCCGTTGTTCCAAACGCTGAACAAATTCATCCCGCTTAACAGCCCTGTTTAAGACTATATCAAATGCCCCTAAGAGCTATATATAGCGTTCAAACGGCTAGGAATCAACAGGCGTTTACTGTTTAATAAATATCAACAAAGCCGCTGAGACTAAAAGAAAGATGCACCGGTTTCGCAAGAGGATGCAACAAATTCATGATGAATACCGGTTCTGATCTTCCCGACCCCCCTTGAGAAGCTAAGGGGGGGTCATGACCTCCACTTCCGTCACTTACCTGCCATCGCTAACTCCCAAACTTATATATATTCAAATTTTCTCCAAAAACTTTTCAATTTTTAAAACCCTCTTACGGTCTTATATTGACAGTTGGTGAAGCCAGACGCCGTTTTTTTTGGCTATGGATTCTTTGGCTATAAATATATACTTCTAATTCCAGCATAAAGCGGGGGTGTGGCTCCTGTTTGGATGGGTGACCGCTGTAGACAAACATCTTGTCCACACAGGCATCTCACCAGTGCGAATTAGTGCTTCGCACCAAGACCGATCTATCAGCGATAGTTAATTGTAAAAATATACCCAATAGAGTTACCGGTATAGCATCTCACCAGTGCGAATTAGTGCTTTGCAACAAGACCGTTCTATCAGCGATAGTTAATTGTAAAATATACCTAATACAGTTACCGGTATAATACAATTATTGCAAATTGGCATTACAAGCTCTCCCACGCATACTGATTTATATCGTAGGTGTGTATGCTGTATGCCAGTGATTCATACAACCCGGATATACATAGTATATCCGGGTTGTATGATATACAACCATATATACTATGGTAAGCCATATTATACTACATGGCTTAACACTCAATATATTATATCTCACCAGACAACAGCACGCCATACATGTGCATAACATTATACATAGTCAGCTAGGTCTACATATGTGTACACAGTATGCTAATTAAGTATGTTCACTATATGTTAAAATATACACAATTATGCTAATTAACATTGACATTATCCTAATCCCTTTACTGCAGAGGCATTGTTTAAGGGGTTAAATTGTTTTAATCCACTAGCTAAAGGTCTTCAGACAGTGGAATAGGGGGTTGGGGGGGTGGGGGAGAGTAGGTGGAGATGGAATACCCCTTCCCAGTACCGGAATCCCCTTCCCAGCACCGGAATCCCCCTTTCCCCGTACCGGAATCCCCTTTCCCAGTACCGGAATCCCCTTTCCCAGTACCGGAATCCCCTTCCCAGCACCGGAATCCCCCTTTCCCCGTACCGGAATCCCCTTTCCCAGTACCGGAATCCCCTTTCCCAGTACCGGAATCCCCTTCCCAGTACTGGAATCTCGCTTCCCAGTACCGGAATCCCCTTCCCCGTACCGGAATCCCCTTTCCCAGTTCCGGAATCCCCTTCCCAGTACCGGAATCCCCTTTCCCAGTACCGGAATCCCCTTCCCAGTACTGGAATCTCGCTTCCCAGCACCGGAATCCCCTTTCCCAGTACCGGAATCCCCTTCCCAGTACCGGAATCCCCTTTCCCAGTACCGGAATCCCCTTCCCAGTACCGGAATCCCCTTTCCCAGTACCGGAATCCCCTTCCCAGTACCGGAATCCCCTTCCCCAGTACCGGAATCCCCTTTCCCAGTACTGGAATCCCCTTCCCAGTACCGGAATCCCCTTTCCCAGTACCGGAATCCCCTTCCCAGTACCGGAATCCCCTTTCCCAGTACCGGAATCCCCTTCCCAGTACCGGAATCCCCTTTCCCAGTACCGGAATCCCCCTTTCCCCGTACCGGAATCCCCTTTCCCAGTACCGGAATCCCCTTTCCCAGTACCGGAATCCCCTTCCCAGCACCGGAATCCCCCTTTCCCCGTACCGGAATCCCCTTTCCCAGTACCGGAATCCCCTTTCCCAGTACCGGAATCCCCTTCCCAGTACTGGAATCTCGCTTCCCAGTACCGGAATCCCCTTCCCCGTACCGGAATCCCCTTTCCCAGTTCCGGAATCCCCTTCCCAGTACCGGAATCCCCTTTCCCAGTACCGGAATCCCCTTCCCAGTACTGGAATCTCGCTTCCCAGCACCGGAATCCCCTTTCCCAGTACCGGAATCCCCTTCCCAGTACCGGAATCCCCTTTCCCAGTACCGGAATCCCCTTCCCAGTACCGGAATCCCCTTTCCCAGTACCGGAATCCCCTTCCCAGTACCGGAATCCCCTTCCCCAGTACCGGAATCCCCTTTCCCAGTACTGGAATCCCCTTCCCAGTACCGGAATCCCCTTTCCCAGTACCGGAATCCCCTTCCCAGTACCGGAA
The DNA here is from genome assembly GCF_040958095.1 of Procambarus clarkii. Taxonomy (NCBI): domain Eukaryota; kingdom Metazoa; phylum Arthropoda; class Malacostraca; order Decapoda; family Cambaridae; genus Procambarus; species Procambarus clarkii. Next base: position 15,759,362 of record NC_091207.1, on the reverse strand, counting down.
TCCCCTTTCCCAGTACCGGAATCCCCTTCCCAGTACCGGAATCCCCTTTCCCAGTACCGGAATCCCCCTTTCCCCGTACCGGAATCCCCTTTCCCAGTACCGGAATCCCCTTTCCCAGTACCGGAATCCCCTTCCCAGCACCGGAATCCCCCTTTCCCCGTACCGGAATCCCCTTTCCCAGTACCGGAATCCCCTTTCCCAGTACCGGAATCCCCTTCCCAGTACTGGAATCTCGCTTCCCAGTACCGGAATCCCCTTCCCCGTACCGGAATCCCCTTTCCCAGTTCCGGAATCCCCTTCCCAGTACCGGAATCCCCTTTCCCAGTACCGGAATCCCCTTCCCAGTACTGGAATCTCGCTTCCCAGCACCGGAATCCCCTTTCCCAGTACCGGAATCCCCTTCCCAGTACCGGAATCCCCTTCCCAGTACCGGAATCCCCTTCCCAGTACCGGAATCCCCTTTCCCAGTACCGGAATCCCCTTTCCCAGTACCGGAATCCCCTTCCCCAGTACCGGAATCCCCTTCCCAGTACCGGAATCCCCTTCCCAGTACCGGAATCCCCTTTTCCAGTACCGGAATCCCCTTTCCCAGTACCGGAATCCCATTTCCCAGTACCGGAATCCCCTTCCCAGTACCGGAATCCCATTTCCCAGTACCGGAATCCCCTTCCCAGTACCGGAATCCCCTTCCCCAGTACCGGAATCCCTTTCTCATGAGTACTGAGGAACGAGGAAAGACTGAGGACACTGAATTACGCAACGTTATAGAACTTGATGAGACATGATCGCGACATATATAATCCCAAAGGAGGTTATGGCTAGGTCGCCAAGGGCGAAATATTTACAGTCGTAGCATTAGAAGATTAAGAGACAACTTCCGTGGCCCCACTCCAGATATGACCCATGTATACCCTGGTATAACACATGAATACCCCGGTATACCCTATGTATACCCTGGTATAACACATGTATACCCCGGTATACCCTATGTATACCCTGGTATAACACATGAATACCCCGGTATACCCTATGTATACCCTGGTATAACACATGAATACCCCGGTATACCCTATGTATACCCCGGTATAACACATGAATACCCCGGTATACCCTATGTATACCCTGGTATAACACATGAATACCCCGGTATACCCTATGAATACCCCGGTATAACACATGAATACCCCGGTATACCCTATGTATACCCTGGTATAACACATGAATACCCCGGTATACCCTATGTATACCCCGGTATACACAACAGATGAGCCATAGGGGTGTAATGGACCCATATTTAACCCCATGAGGAATATTTATCTGGCATAGACAATAGTGTTACGAAAATCGAACCCAATACATGGGGGATTGAAAGGCAGAGAAGGCGGGGTTCAGGAGCTGGCACCCAAGCCTGTTGGGCAATTTAGGCGAGTAGAATATGGGGTGAATTAGGTGAGTACGCGCCCAACTTGAGCGACTCTCCACCACCCCACACCCCCCACCACCCCCCACACCCCACACCCCCACCATTTCTGGGACTGTGGTCATGAATATATACATACAAATGGCACAGGACACTATGTTGGGGGCGCTGTTCCTAGACCACGCCCACTCCCACAACTACGCCCACACCAACCACGCCCACACCAATCACGCCCACACCAATCACGCCCACACCAATCACGCCCACACCAATCACGCCCACACCAATCACGCCCACACCAATCACGCCCACACCAATCACTCCCACACCAATCACGCCCACACCAATCACGCCCACACCAACCACGCCCACACCAATCACTCCCACACCAATCACGCCCACACCAATCACGCCCACACCAACCACGCCCACACCAATCACTCCCACACCAATCACGCCCACACCAATCACGCCCACACCAATCACGCCCACACCAATCACGCCCACACCAATCACGCCCACACCAATCACGCCCACACCAACCTCACCCACAGGAACATCGTAACTGTCCTCTATTTGGTAATACAACAGAGTATGAGAAAGGAGAAAAGGAGACGGAAGAGGAGACAGAAGAAGAAGAGGAGGAGAGGAAGGGGTAGAAGAGGAGGAGAGGAAGGGGTAGAAGAGGACGCAGGAATACGAAGAGAAAAGAAAGGGAACTCAATATTACAAGAGGTAGACTCCATGGGTATAACATTAAAAATTGATGGTAATTGTCCTGCCTTTGTGGAGAGACCTAGAGAAGGGAGAGGGGGGAGAAGAGGGGGGGGGAGATGGGGAAGGAAAGGGGGAGGGGGGGAGAGAGGGAAGGAGAAAGGGAGAAAGAAAGAAAATAATAAAGATGAGGAAGGAAGAAGCAGAATGAGGAAGTGGGAGAAGGAGGAGGTAGCTCCTCTCATTTTTCCCTTTTCATCTCACTTAACTCACAATTAATTCCCCCACACCCCTCTAACACCCTCCCCGCCCCTCTAACACCCCTCCCACACCCTCCCCCGCCCCTCTCTCACCCTCCCCCACCCCTCTCACACCCTCCCCCTTCCCTCTCACACCCTCCCCGCCCCTCTCACACCTTCCCCACCCCTCTCACACCCTCCCCGCCCCTCTCACACCCTCCCCGCCCCTCTCACAAGATGCAGAACAGCCACTCCTGACCATAATGTGTGTCCTTAAAGTACCCGCCTCGACACGAGAGGAAAACTCAAGTATCAGGATACAGCTCTTTTCTTTCCCCTCTCTCCTGTTGAGTCCCCGTTGAGGCAACAGAGCCTCGCCCTCTTCTTCCCGTTTAATGTCAAGAAACAGTCTGTTTAACACTCTCACAACCGTTCACTGTCAAACCGTTTTATCATTATGTGGCTCACTATCTTCCCCTCTTCCCCCTCTCCTTCCTTTCCTCCCTCTCTCTCTCTCTCTCTCCTTCCCTCTCCCCCTCTTCTCTCTCTCCCCCCTCCACCAAGTTCACCTAACGTAGGTTACTTTAATGAAGTTGAGAGAGAATTCAGGAAAGTGTTCCCTAAATTTAGGAATTTGTCGACAAGTTCGGTCGTATCAGTCCAACGGCCGCTACCATCACTACCCCCCACCCCTCTCTCTCTAACCCCCACCCCAACCCCCCCTCTCTCTCTCCCCCCACCCTAACCCCCCTCTCTCTCTCACCCCCACCCTAACCCCCCTCTCTCTCTCACCCCCACCCTAACCCCCCTCTCTCTCACCCCCACCCCAACCCCTCCTTTCTCTCACCCCCACCCTAACCCTTCTCTCTCTCTCACCCCCACCCTAACCCCCCTCTCTCTCTAACCCCCACCCCAACCCCCCCTCTCTCTCTCCCCCCACCCTAACCCCCCTCTCTCTCTCACCCCCACCCTAACCCCCCTCTCTCTCTCACCCCCACCCTAACCCCCTTCTCTCTCTCACCCCCACCCCAACCCAACCCCCCCCCCTTTCTCTCACCCCCACCCTAACCCCTCTCTCTCTCTCTCTCTCTCTCCATACAAACCCCCTACCTCCTCAACCCCCTCTCCCCATTCTCTTTCCAATGAAAACCTAACTGAGCAATTGCCGCTGAACCCCATCCCTATGGACCCCCTCCCCCACGAATCCCCTCCCCCCCATTCCTGAAACATAAGAGGGGCAGGAAATATCAGCTTATTTCCGTGATATGTGGAGAGAGAGAGAGAGGGGGGGGGTGAGAGACAGGGGGGGAGTGAGAGTGTGAGGGGAGAGGGGGGGAGAGTTGGGGAGGGGAGAGGAGGGGAAGTGGAGTGTCAGGATAGTCAAGGACTTTCACTGTCAACTAAGGCTTGAGTCCCTCAAAGAGTGTATGACCAACAAGAGAGAGAGAGAGAGAGAGAGAGAGAGAGAGAGAGAGAGAGAGAGAGAGAGAGAGAGAGAGAGAGAGAGAGAGAGAGAGAGAGAGAGAGAGAGAGAGAGAGAGAGAGAGAGATGTTGGCGGGGGGAATATGGGAAAATACGAGAAAGAGGGGAAAAAAAAGTAAGAAGAAAACAACTGAATTAGGTGATTGGAATGAAAAAAATATTTGCTATTATTATATTAAATCACACACACACACACACACACACACATACACACACACACACACACACACACACACACACACACACACACACACACACACACACACACACACAACTACACAAGACAGGAGGTCCTGATAGCAGCACCCAAGCCCACGAGAGGACACTTGACACTATAGCCACACCACAGTGAATGGGGGAATGGGGAGTGTGGGTAGGGGAGCAGTGGAATGGGGGGGGGGAGGAATGGGGCTGTAATGGTCTTGGAAGGAGTATGGGAATGTGGGGAATGTGTATATAGTTAGGAAAGGGTATGGGAATGGGTATATAGTTAGGAAAGAGTATGGGAATGGGTATAAAGTTAGGGAAATGTGCTGGCGAATGGGTGACTGTTACCCATTTCCATTTGACGATTTGAATTGGTCTTCTAGTGATTTCAATCTTCTCTAAATTATCGCAAGAGTGTGTGGGTATTCACCTAGTTGTATTCACCTAGTTGTGCGTGCGGGGGTTGAGCTCTTGCTCTTTCGGCCCGCCTCTCAAATGTCAATCAACCAACTCCCCCCCCCCTAGGAAGCAGCCCTTGTTTAACTCCCACGTTCCTATATACTGTTAGGTAACAGTGGCATCAGGGTGAAAGAAACTGCCTATCTGTTTTCCTCCATCGTCGGGGATCGAACCCGGGCCCTAGGATTACGAGTCCCGAGAGAGAGAGAGAGAGAGAGAGAGAGAGAGAGAGAGAGAGAGAGAGAGAGAGAGAGAGAGAGAGAGAGAGAGAGAGAGAGAGAGAGAGAGAGACAGATAGATAGACAGAGAGAGAGAGAGAGACAGAGAGAGAGAGAGATAGATAGAGAGAGACAGAGACAGAGAGAGAGACAGAGAGAGAGAGACAGAGATAGAGACAGAGAGAGAGAGACAGAGAGAGAGAGACAGAGAGAGAGAGACAGAGAGAGACAGAGTGAGAGAGACAGAGACAGAGAGAGAGAGAGAGAGAGAGAGAGAGAGAGAGAGAGAGACAGAGACAGAGAGAGAGAGAGAGAGAGAGAGAGAGAGAGAGAGAGAGAGAGAGAGAGAGAGAGAGAGAGACAGAGAGAGAGAGAGAGGATAGACGCTACACAACACAGAAAGCCGTGAGGATGTCTTAAAGAGGATATTCCCATTCCCTTACGATGTAAAGACGACCATCTTACACCTTCCCTTGTAAATGAACACCACAACTTGTAATGTATACCAGTTGTAAATGTAAACTGTCAATGCTGTAAATGGAGACTGTGGATACTGTAAATTAATTCGAAAGATCACCCGATGAGGATATTAAGCACTAGAGTAAATAATAGCTGTTTACAAATCACAGCTGATGAAAACCCCTTTAGTAAACCTGATAAGCAATACTGCTGTAAATTGTAAACCATAGAGGACACAGTTGTCTCTGTAAAATACTAGAGACCACAGCTCTTTCTCTAAATTTCTTGAACAAACAGAACATTGAAAAAAATCTATTGCTGAATGCAATAGCAGTCTTGCAATCCTCCCCCCCCCCCAAAAAAAAGGCCCCACCCTGGCGAAAACATGTAAATCACTGCTCTAGTAAATCCCATTTGTTGCCAATTACTGCAGGTGTAAATTACAGGACATTTACATTACCCAGTATGGAGGAAACTCGCCATTAGGATGTGTGTAAACAGCGGTTTCTGTAAATGATTTACGTGTGAGGAGCCGAGACAGCTCTGGGGAGGGGGGTGGACTGTTGGAGGGGGGGGGGGGGGGTTAGTTTACATAGAGTATGAATGTGTATGAGGGAATTTGTGTGAGTGTGTGTGTGTGTGTGTGTGTGTGTGTGTGTGTGTGTGTGTGTGTGTGTGTGTGTGTGTGTGTGTGTCTTCGTTTGTGACAGAGTATGTTTATACATGAGTGAGTTTGCGTGCGATTGCGTGCGTGGATATGGACGGAGTGTGTATTCATTTTCAAGCAGGTGGAGAAAAAATATATTAGAAGACTTCTTGGGGTTAAGTTCAATAGTCTAAGAAAGAGTTAAGCTTCACACAAAGGCCCAGAGTTATTTTTTAATTCATTTTTCCTTTCGGGAGCTCGAGTAAGATAATATAATGGTACGAATAAGCTTATTAAAATCTCAAATTTAATCCAACAATCTTGCCACAAGAGCCATTAATAGCTTCAGAGTTTCTAACATATCTACCAATAATAGTTATGGTCTAAATATATGTAATATATCACATTAACCGCTAACGGCAGGCGTCGGCCAATCAGGTGAGACCGAGCGTCACTCTCGCTGCTGGTTGGCCCAGAGCGCCTTCAGGATCGACACGCCCGACCAATGAGAGCGTCTTGGACCAACCGCCGCCGCGCGCGCGGGAATGCATGAGAATGTCTCTCCCTCTCTCTCTCTCTCTCTCTCTAGGACATTTTGTCATTGATTAAAACTGCAATCAGGAACTTCATTCCTGTCTATTTACTCCACAACGCAGAGCATTTTCGCTTCGACGTTGACGGCGCGGCCGACGGAACGTTTAAAAAAAAGGGGGTTAAACAAAAAAAGGCGGGAAAAACCGGTTATCGCAAGGCGCCAAAGCGGACAGAACACCAATCAGGAGGCCTTACCATCAAGCAAGACGAAGAGGGGGGCGCCGCACCAGATATATTGGCACAAGAATGTCCATCCTCGCTCCAAATCGACTCATAGCTCCCACATTTGAATACAAATTAGGTCGCGAGAAGAGACAAATCCCTTCTACAAGGAGCGACAAACCGTTGGTGAAGTGGTGGGGGGGGAGGAGAGGGGGGGGGGGCGTTGTGGCATGAGTAGAGGGGGGGAGGAGTTGTGGGGGGTTGAATGGGGGAGTAGATGGCTACAGCATCTGGAGGAGGAGTTAAGGGGATGGGGAGGAGATGCTGATGGAGAAGAGAACGTAATGGGGAGATGAGGAAGAAGCGAGGAGGATAGATGAGGATAGACAAGGAATATGAAGAATGTGACAGGAATGGTAACGGGTAGAGAAGTGTAGGTGAGGGAGGGAGATACAGAGGGAGGGAGTACGGAAAATAGGGATGGACGAGAGAAGAAAAAGAGAGAGGATGGGACAGAGATGGGAATAGGGAGGGAAGGAAAGAGGAGAGAAGCTATGGTAGAGAACTAAGATAGATCTCACGGATGGTCGGTGGCGATAGTGATGCTTACTGAGAGAGAGAGAGAGAGAGAGAGAGCAGGCTGCCTCTCAGATGGAGAGTGCTCTCCTTTCCTCCTCCTCCTCCTCCCTCCCTCAGGGCAGCATCAGCTAGGAGATGAACAACACAGCATCCTGTGCTGGCAACCCTGATCTTGGTCCAGCATCCCTTCTCATCTGCTCCTCTCATCAAGACCTAAGTCACCTTCAATATGTATGCAGATATGCATGTATCTGTATATCTCTTAAGTATGTATCTAAATGTATACCTATCTGTATATATATATGTATTTGTGTGTGTTCGACAACTTTTAATATGAGTTTACGTGCATTTTATGTATTTGCATGTAGATACCTAAGTATAATTACCTAATTGGAGTTACAGGATGAGACCTACGCTTGTGGTGTCCCGTCTTCCCAGCACTCTTTGTCAAATTCCTTTCAAACTTCTAAACGTTTGAGCTTCCACCACCTTCTCCCAAAGAGAGTTCCACCCTCCAAAACTCTGCCACCAATAGTTCCAAAGCTATTTCAACTGCTGCAATATTTAGATAATTGAACAATTCAACTGCTTAACAACTTCTTCAAGAAACAACAAATATTACATAACGGGCGTAAATCAGACTCTTTACATGATTCTGTAATTTTTCTCGATTCTAAAACGGAAACTTCCGCCTCATTCAGTAGCTTTAATTATAACCCAGAAAAGTTTGACGGAAAATGTAGTTTTGAAAACGCATTGGCAATGATATTTTATTTACGTATTAAAATTATTGAGTTTGTGTTGTTTGAGTGTTGTGTTGGAGGGCCTTCTGAGGCACTCGAGTGCCAGTGTGTGGGGGGATGAAGGAAGGGAAGGGGAAAGAATGAAGGAAAGGGAAAGATGAAAGAAAAGAGGAAGGTAAGAGGAAATGAAAGGGAAAGAGGGTCACTAAAGAGCACTTGTATAACTATTGACCGAGGTGTGAGGTGATAAAATTCACGAGGGACGTTTATGAGGGTTCGAACCTACATCCAGGATGATCCCAGTCGACTGCGCCACGAGATAATGATGATCAACTACGTATCTCCCCCTCCGTACGAAACCTGTGCATCTTTCCTCAATCATGACGGTATAGTTTGTGCTTATTCAACAGTTTACGAGCTGCGAAACATCGCAGCGTTTCCAAGCTCATATAACTCACATAGGTTTCGTCAGTGGACACGTAAATGCTTGATGACTACCACGACTTACGGGCTATTCATGCCCGTGCCACCTCCTGGTTGGCTTAATCTTAATCACTCGACTACCACGAGTACGGCAGTCATCGTACAGTCAGGTGTGTAGGGTACATATGTGACCTCATTAACTTACTCAATTAACTCATTAACTTAGCAAACACCTGGCCCACTAGTAACTAACCTCACCACACACACCTGTACTTTAACACTACTAAACGTGCACACTTAAGGAACTACTCTTATAAAAGAGTAGTTTCTTAATTAAGGATGTACGAAATGAACCCCCCCCCCAAAAAAAAAAAAAAAAAAAAAAACAGAGCCAGCCATTAGAAGAGCGAAGTACATCGTTCCTCAACTTGTAAACACCGAGAAGAAACTCCCATGCATAATCCTGGAAGATCAAAAATGTCAAAAATGGTGGAAATGAGAGAGACAGATGGGGAAACGGGGGGGGGGGGGGGAATGAGACATAGGGAGGGGAAAAGGGGAAAATGAGAGAGACAAGGATGGGAAACAAGAACAGGAAGACTAGAAAGGACACAGGAAGGGTAAGGAACCAAATAAATATCAGGAGAAAAGGAGATTGAACAAGAGAATCATCAGTAATAATAGTATGTTGTTTAAGATTCGCTACCTGGAACAAAAAGTTCCAAGTAGCACGGGCTATGGTGAGCCCGTAGTCGTCGTCTACATAATAGTAGCAGTAGAATTACTACCAGCAGTCAGGACAGCAGCTACAACAGCAGAACGACCACTGAAAACAGCAGCAGCAGCAGAGACAGCAGCACATAGGATAATATCAAATGGAATTTATCCTACAGAAGATAACACCACCATCAAGAAGATCAAGATAACCTCAAGAAGATAACACCACCATGGGTTCGAATCCCAAACTCCTGAACCCGACAGGGTTGTTTCAGACCCCCACAGAGGCAGGTCGGGACACAAGAACTAGAGCCTCTCGCCATCACCAGAAGAGAAAACCACGAACCAAAACAGAAACCAAATAATTAAGAAAATAATAAAGTTGATAAAGAGACACCAAAGAAGAGCAAGTCGGCTTTACTGGGGTGTTTTCCTTACCTCAAAACATCACTTCGAATAAAGACAAAACTTCACTTTCAATAAAGATCAAATATATTGATTTTCTACCCCATTAGAAGCACTTTCTGAACAGTTTAAACCCACCATAAGGAAAAAGGAGAAAGCAATATGGATGAAAATAGAACCAAGAAAAAAAGGGTATAAGAGGATTAGGAGAAAGAGGAGGGAAAGTAAAGTAGGAACAAGGGTAGAATTTAGAGGAGAATTCACATAGCAAGTAGTAAAGAGACTTATAAATAGGAGCAGCTAAGAAGAGAAGAGAAACGGAAAGAAATGATGGAAGCAAGAGACTTCAGTTTGTAAATTGAGATAGGAGAGATAGGAGAAGAAACACAGGGATGACGACTCGGACAATGGTGATAAAGAGAGTGGATGAAGGAGAGGAAGAGAGGAGGAAGAGAGAGGGGGAGAGGAAGTGAGAATGGGAAAGGAAAAGAGATGAAGACAGAGAAAGGGGGGAAAAAGTGACCCAAGCGAGGCAGGGAGAGAGAGAAGGAAGGATGAAGATAGGGAGAGAAGGAAGGATGAAGATAGGGAGAGAAGGAAGATGGGAGGGAAGGTGAGAGAGAGAGAGGGATAGGTAGGAAAGGAAGAGGTAAGAAAGACCAATATTTAATGCCCGGCACGGGCCAGGAAGACCCTTCTCTAGCAAAGTTTTTGACCTCTTTCTGATTTAGACCGAAAGAAACTATTTTTCTTATCTTCTCCACCTCCTTCTCCTCCTCTATTCTATGCAGCCACGACCACTTTCAAGTCCCCCATAATAAAGAAAGAATAAAGAAGGAGATCTTATCATTCTTCAAGAACATGTAAACAACAGCTCATATCACTATACTAAACCCCACTATCAACAATTCTCATTTTGTCTACTTCAATTCTCCGTTGTTTTGCCTGCTTCCTTCATTCCTATTCTTTCTTTATCTCCCTCACATCCTTCTTTCACATTCATTCATATTATCGCCAGGTATTTTTTCTGTCTTCCATCCCGTTCTCAGACTCTGACAATCTCTCTCTCTCTCTCTCTCTCTCTCTCTCTCTCTCTCTCTCTCTCTCTCTCTCTCTCTCTCTCTCTCTCTCTCTCTCTCTCTCTCTCTCTTCCTTACACGGTTTCTCGGGTCATGGACGAAGGACACACGTTTGTCCCATAAACAAGATGAGCTGAAGTAATGGCCCCTGAGGACCCCTCTCCCTCCCAAACTCCCCCTTCCCATCACCCCCTACCTCCACTCTCCCCCCATCTCTCTCTCTCCCTCGCACGATTCCTAAAACTAGTAGCACATCTTATAGCATCCCGTTCCTTCTCCCATTCCATTCCTCAGAATCCCCTCAGACCGCATTTCCCTTTCCATCTAGCCTTTGGAAGGGGGAGGGAGGGAGAGAGAGAGAGAGAGAGAGAGAGAGAGAGAGAGAGAGAGAGAGAGAGAGAGAGAGAGAGAGAGAGAGAGAGAGAGAGAGAGAGAGAGAGAGAGAGTGCAAGGGAGAGAAGAGGAAAGAACAAATAGCAGGAACGAGGAAGAGAGAAAAAAAAAGAATAAGAGAAGATAGAAAAGGGAGAACAGGCAGAACTAGAATAACAGGCAGACCATAGAACAAGAACAGAAAGAGGCATAATATATAAAATACACAAGAGCATACAAATCCCCCCTCCCCTCCCCACTCACCCCTCCCCCCCACATATACACCACCCCCCCACCCACCCCCCCACTCCCCCCACCTCCCCACATTATTTACAGCTGGCGAGGGAAGTAAACTCAATTTGTTAATGATTACAACAATACTGAAACGGTTAGAGAAACATTACGCTGCTCACCACATGGTGACGGGAGAGGGGGGAGTGGGAGAGGTGGGGGCAAGGAGGGGGAGGTGGGGGGTGTGGAGGGGGAGGTGAGGGGTGTGGAGGGGGAGTTGGGGTGCAGAGGTTGCAAGAGATGAGGTGGAAACATTATAATATAGTGTTCCAGGAGACACTATGGTGTTCCAGGAGACACTATGGTGTTCCAGGAGACACTATATAGTGTTCCAGGAGACACTATGGTGTTCCATGAGACACTATATAGTGTTCCAGGAGACACTATGGTGTTCCAGGAGACACTATATAGTGTTCCAGGAGACACTATATAGTGTTCCATGAGACACTATATAGTGTTCCAGGAGACATTATATAGTGTTCCATGAGACACTATATAGTGTTCCAGGAGACACTATATAGTGTTCCAGGAGACACTATATAGTGTTCCAGGAGATACTATATAGTGTTCCAGGAGACACTATATAGTGTTCCAGGTGACACTATATAGTGTTCCAGGTGACACTATATAGTGTTCCAGGTGACACTATATAGTGTTCCAGGAGACACTATATCGCTCCAGGAGACACTATATAGTGTTCCAGGAGACACTATATAGTGTTCCAGGAGACACTATATAGTGTTCCAGGAGACACTATGGTGTTCCAGGAGACACTATGGTGTTCCAGGAGACACTATATAGTGTTCCAGGAGACACTATATAGTGTTCCAGGAGACACTATGGTGTTCCAGGAGACACTATATAGTGTTCCAGGAGACACTATATAGTGTTCCATGAGACACTATATAGTGTTCCAGGAGACATTATATAGTGTTCCATGAGACACTATATAGTGTTCCAGGAGACACTATATAGTGTTCCAGGAGACACTATATAGTGTTCCAGGAGACACTATATAGTGTTCCAGGAGACACTATATAGTGTTCCAGGAGACACTATATAGTGTTCCAGGTGACACTATATAGTGTTCCAGGTGACACTATATAGTGTTCCAGGTGACACTATATAGTGTTCCAGGTGACACTATATAGTGTTCCAGGTGACACTATATAGTGTTCCAGGAGACACTATATCGTTCCAGGAGACACTATATAGTGTTCCAGGAGACACTATATAGTGTTCCAGGAGACACTATATAGTGTTCCAGGAGACACTATATAGTGTTCCAGGAGACACTATATCGTTCCAGGAGACACTATATCGTTCCAGGAGACACTATATCGTTCCAGGAGACACTATATCGTTCCAGGAGACACTATATAGTGTTCCAGGAGACACTATATAGTGTTCCAGGAGACACTATATAGTGTTCCAGGTGACACTATATCGTTCCAGGAGACACTATATCGTTCCAGGAGACACTATATAGTGTTCGAGGAGACACTATATAGTGTTCCAGGTGATACTATATCGTTCCAGGAGACACTATATAGTGTTCCAGGAGACACTATATAGTGTTCCAGGAGACACTATATAGTGTTCCAGGAGACACTATATCGTTCCAGGAGACACTATATCGTTCCAGGAGACACTATATCGTTCCAGGAGACACTATAGTGTTCCAGGAGACACTGTATAGTGTTCCAGGAGACACTATATAGTGTTCCAGGTGACACTATATCGTTCCAGGAGACACTATATCGTTCCAGGAGACACTATATAGTGTTCCAGGAGACACTATATAGTGTTCCAGGTGACACTATATCGTTCCAGGAGACACTATATAGTGTTCCAGGAGACACTATATAGTGTTCCAGGAGACACTATATCGTTCCAGGAGACACTATATCGTTCCAGGAGACACTATATCGTTCCAGGAGACACTATATCGTTCCAGGACACACTATATCGTTCCAGGTGACACTATATCGTTCCAGGAGACACTATATCGTTCCAGGAGACACTATATAGTGTTCCAGGAGACACTATATAGTGTTCCAGGAGACACTATATAGTGTTCCAGGTGACACTATATCGTTCCAGGAGACACTATATCATTCCAGGAGACACTATATAGTGTTCCAGGAGACACTATATAGTGTTCCAGGAGACACTATATAGTGTTCCAGGAGACACTATATAGTGTTCCAGGTGACACTATATCGTTCCAGGAGACACTATATCGTTCCAGGAGACACTATATAGTGTTCCAGGAGACACTATATAGTGTTCCAGGAGACACTATATAGTGTTCCAGGAGACACTATATCGTTCCAGGAGACACTATATCGTTCCAGGAGACACTATATCGTTCCAGGAGACCCTATATCGTTCCAGGAGACACTATATCGTTCCAGGAGACACTATATCGTTCCAGGAGACACTATATCGTTCCAGGAGACACTATATAGTGTTCCAGGAGACACTATATAGTGTTCCAGGAGACACTATATCGTTCCAGGTGACACTATATCGTTCCAGGAGACACTATAGTGTTCCAGGTGACACTATATCGTTCCATGAGACACTATATCGTTCCAGGAGACACTATATCGTTCCAGGAGACACTATATCGTTCCAGGAGACACTATATAGTGTTCCAGGAGACACTATAGTGTTCCAGGAGACACTATATAGTGTTCCAGGAGACACTATAGTGTTCCAGGAGACACTATAGTGTTCCAGGAGACACTATAGTGATCCAGGAGACACTATATAGTGTTCCAGGAGACACTATAGTGTTCCAGGAGACACTATATAGTGTTCCAGGAGACACTATAGTGTTCCAGGAGACACTATAGTGTTCCAGGAGACACTATATAGTGTTCCAGGAGACACTATATAGTGTTCCAGGAGACACTATATATCATTCCAGGACTAAGTTGCTGTAACTTGGCAGTGGTGGAACATATGTTCCTATAAAACTTACATTCAAGTTTTAAAATACATATTAAAGACATAGGAAAGAGAACGCAATAAAAAGAAGCATTAAACTGAACTTTCTGAACTAATACGATACACTCCTAAATATAAACACACACACAGGATTATTGGATTAACTTAACAAATCCATGATTTCAAGTGGAGCAAAATTTTTAATAAAGAGGACAGCAGCTTGGCTAACTTCCTTTTCAGTCCACGTGGTCCTGTGACTTATGTAGTTAGGATGTGAGTATAATCCTGTGGTAGTAGTGGAAGAGGATCTTAGGATGAGGGTCTTAGGATGAGGATCTTAGGATGAGGATCTTAGGATGAGGATCTTAGGATGAGGATCTTAGGATGAGGATCTTAGGATGAGGGAGGGAGGGATGGTGGTGTAGGGAGGGGTGGTGGGTAGGGGAGGGTTGGTGGGTAGGGGAGGGTTGGTGGGTAGGGGAGGGGTGGTGGGTAAGGGAGGGGAGGGAAGTGAGGAGCTTTTTTTTTGGGGGGGGAGTAAAGAGGAAGGTGAGGCATAGGTGAAGGGAAGTATAGAAGTGGGAAATACAGTGAGAGGTATGAAAGCAGGCGGGCTGTCCGCCTTGCTGACACCATGTGTGGGTGTTGGCAGCTAAGCTAAGCTGGCTCTTGCATCATTCGGTGCTCGTCCGGTATCGTTCATGATTGATGCCAACTATCTCCCGAAGGAGGCAGGGGTCGAACAAGGCAATGTTTTGCCAGCCATGCTGAACTTATAGGGAGTGTAGAGGCTGATGGGGGTGGATACAGCAACGGGTTCTGGAGCAATGACTGGTAGAGCTGAATCCTAACTAAGGAAGTTCTGGGAGAGCAGAGTTCTAGGAGGGGAGAGTTCTGGGAGGGGAGAGTTCTGGGAGGGGAGAGTTCTGGGAGGGGAGAGGAGAGTTCTGGATGAGCGTCTCATCCCTTCAGCATCACACCCAACAAGCCACTTGAGTGCAACTATTCAGAAACCACGAGCCCCTTATTATTTCAGTGAACGACTTGAGAATGGTCCAGGACGGACCGAAACGTCGTCGTCCCTTCACCTTCTAGTGTGTGGTCTGGTCAACATACTTCAGCCACGTTATTGTGACTGACTCATCGCCTGCTCATGAAACCAAGATTAACACTATTTATTAAACAGCCAAACCCAAGATAAAGACAGTCACACCAGACAGACTTGGTCACACCACCAAGATAAAGACAGTCATTACACCCACACCATCAGGGCAGCGTAACTACCCTCCACCACCACAACCACCATAACCACCATTATACCTGCAACAGTATCAACAGCAGCAACAACAACAAGAACAACAATTAATCAAGCCATCAGCTGTTGCTCAAACGGCCCATTAAGTGATGGAATTGGACAAACCAGTCCCCAGACACCGCCGGGAAGACCTCCGTAATTGGCGCTTAACCCCCCAATTTGAGCTTTTATTAGCCTCGGATCTGGCCCGGCACCACAGCTAATTATAAAGCTTAAGCTCTTACCCCGCTAAGCTTTGTCCTCTGATGGAGAGAGACACAGAAAGAAAGTAATTAACTCCCAGTCTCTCTTGTCATTAAAGACGCGACATTTAACACAAAAATAATTCAGCGTCTAGGTGCAGTCTACGACCATCTAGATCCGCCACTCCGTAACAAAATGCATCTGTTTGGCTAACCAGAAACGTACGAAGCCCACTAAGCCACCCAAGCTATTCCGATGCTTACTAAACGTCAGTATTTCGGCGCTTCAATTTTTATTCTAGCACATCACATTTTTAACGGATTGGTCGATTCCTTTAAAAAAAAGCCAGCCTCTGACAGGTGGCTACATCACGATGTAGACATATAGGAATCGAACCTGGTTCACGTATCCAGGCGAGTCGACTGTGATATCCACTGTAGCAAGAGATTTAGACTAGGGAGTTACTGTTTCAGTGGCTAGGGGAAGGACCAGGATTCACGAAGCAGTTACGCAAGTACTTACGAACGTGTACATCTTTCCTCAATCTTTGACGGCTTTGGTTACATTTATTAAACAGTTTACAAGCATGAAAACTTCCCAATCAACTGTTGTTATTGTTATAAACAGCCTCCTGGTGCTTCGGAGCTCATTAACTGTTTAATAATTGTAAACAAAGCCGCCAAAGATTGAGAAAAGATGTACAGGTTCGTAAGTGCTTGCGTAACTACTTCGTGAATCTGGCCCCAGGTGGGTTAGTGAGTGTTTTTTGTCAATGGTGAACACCTGCCACTGCTCAGTGCCCAAGGGCCAGATTCACGAAGCAGCTACGCAAGCACTTATGAACCTGTACATCTTTTCTCAATCTTTGGCGGCTTTGTTTACAATTATTAAACAGGTAATGAGCACCGAAGCACCAGGAGGCTGTTTATAACTACAGTTGATTGGCAAGTTTTCATGCTTGTAAACTGTTTAATAAATGTAACCAAAGCCGTCAAAGATTGAGGAAAGATGTACACGTTCGTAAGTGCTTGCGTAAGTGCTTTCGTGAATCTGGCCCCAGTTGTCTAGACAACTGTGCACGCTCATGCGTCGTATATTGACGTGTAGTGTGCACAGGGTGCTGAGCACGCCAGCTTGCTGTTGACTATTGATCTCTGGACGTATTGATCGTTTTGAATCACGTCGTTCCGTTCCCTAGTTCCAGAGCAGGTTGATGGGGCCTTCCCCCATGCAACCCACCCACCTTGGTTCTGGCTTCTCCCATGCACCAGTTCCTCATTTTGGCTTCTCCCATGCACCAGCTCCTCATTTTGACTTCTCTCGTGCATTCCCTCCTCATTTTGACTTCTCCCACGCATTCCCTCCTCATTTGAATGCGTCTATGCACATTTTCATCGTAAAAAAATCAACTCTAGGCTTCTCCTTTTTTTGAGGGTATTTGGTTATTTTTTGGTATACATGTTTTGTAATAAAAAGTTGCATATTTCAATTTGCAATAAATGGCGTATACAGTTAGCCCTATGCTGGGTTTGGTTGGGTAGTTTAAGTTGGGATATTTTACACAATATGCCAAGTTGTGTTGTTATCGTATGTTGGACGATATCTTGTTCATGGGCAAGATATGAGGATATCCTGCGCATATATACTCACTGTTTTCCTAAACCACTCATAAATACTTCTCATTCTTCCTTCTTTCTAATCCCTTTGCCTCTCTCTCTTTCTCTCTCTCTCTCTCTCTCTCTCTCTCTCTCTCTCTCTCTCTCTCTCTCTCTCTCTCTCTCTACTCACATACTGTAATTTCTACCCTCCCCCCCCTCTTCCCCCCACCCCTCACAAACATCAACTATCCCCCCTCCTTTCCCCTTACCCCCTACAAACATTCCCTCATTTTTTTCCTTCTCACAACCTCACCCACTCCCCCCACTTTAATATTCTGTGCACCCCCCCATGCCCTCTTTCGTCTCCCCTCGCCCACACAACCCCCCCCCCCTCTCTTACCCCCTCTTCCCCTCTCTCTCTACCTCGGACATTTTAATATTCCAAGCATCCCACGGGTAAAACAATGGTATTTCACCCACACACACTGCTGACAGGAGAGCCCCAGCGATGTGGCCAGCCAGCCAATCATCCGTGTGTGTGTGTGTGTGTGTGTGTGTGTGTGTGTGTGTGTGTGTGTGTGTGTGTGTGTGTGTGTGTGTGTGTGTGTGTGTGTGTTTACTCTTTGTGCCTGCAGGAATCAAGCTATTGTGTCTTTTACATATATATTTTTCTCTCTAATGAGTGAAACCCTGAATTGGCTTTGGTTGAAGCCTCAGGAACCCACTAGAGGGTTCAGTAGATTTCCCCAGGTTACATTGCTTTTACCATGTCATGGCTGAGTGGTTTAGGGCGTATGCTTGGTGGCATTCAGCAGTGTGTGAGCAGGTTCGAATCCTCTTTATGGTGCCTACTGATTTTCTCACTGATCATGATATCATGACATATACAAGTGTAAAATATAATTGAACATTTACAGGTGTAAAATATTACTAACAGTAACGAGATTAACGATGGTGGCAAACAATACTCCAACTTAATCACTTACACGTTAAGGGTCATTACAAAGGCATTATAACACTGTCAATAGTTCGGCCATTTGTGAGTGATTACATAATTGGAGAGGGGAGTAAGGGGTATACGTTTATTACATAATGGGTCGTGTGTCTAAAGGTGTTTTCATGTGTTGATTCCTGGTAGAGTAACATTTATTGTACTTATGAGCTGACAGACAGACAGCAAAACAGTGGTGAGGTACGACTCACTACCAGGAACGAATTAGAGGGATTTCTTGAACGTTGAAAAGGTTAAATATTGTGCAACTCTTTTAATATGAAAACTTTATTTTTTATTTCATTTGAGAGGTTGTTGCAGATTATCTACCTATTATCTGGGTAGTAGACTGAAGAGTAGATAGTGAAGAGTAGATAGTGAAGAGTAGAAAGTTTGTTAGCGATGAAGAGAAGACGACGATAATAGTAGACTTGAAAGTAGATGACGTGTCGCCCCTTTGTAAGTGCCAGTAGATGGCACAACCCCGTTATAAGTGACAGTAGATGGCACAACCCCGTTATAATGGCCAGTAGATGACACAACCCCGTTATAAGTGCCAGTAGATGGCACAACCCCGTTATAAGTGCCAGTAGATGACAGAACCCCGTTATAAGTGCCAGTAGATGGCACAACCCCGTTATAATGGCCAGTAGATGACACAGCCCCGTTATAAGTGCCAGTAGATGACACAACCCCGTTATAAGTGCCAGTAGATGACACAGCCCCGTTATAAGTGCCAGTAGATGGCACAACCTCGTTATAATTGCCAGTAGATGGCACAACCCCGTTATAAGTGCCAGTAGATGGCACAATCCCGTTATAAGTGCCAGTAGATGACACAACCCCGTTATAAGTGCCAGTAGATGACACAACCCCGTTATAACAAAGTTCGGAGGCATATCTCAAGTAAATCCACTTAATCATATTCATTATCATTTTCTTGCGAATTCTCTCCCTCTCACTTCTCCAACATCCTTCTATTCCTCCATTTATCCCTCCCTGCTATCTCCTTCATTTCCCCCCCCCCCCCTTCTTTTTCCTCATGCCTCCTTCTTGTTTACTCTTCTCCTTTAACTATCTCTCATCCACTGTTTTTCTACCGTTATCATCACAGTGCTTTACTTCTCTTTTAATTTTTATCTCCTCTTTCTCCCCTCTTTCAATCCCCTATCTCTCCTTCCCTTTACCTTATCTCCCTCTCCTTCCCCTCACCACCTCTCTCTCTCTTTTTTTCTCCCACTTATTCACAACAATACAATACAATTTTATTTAGGTAAGGTACATACATACAATAAATATTTACAAGGATTGTTTGACTTATAGGTATAGCTAGTACATACAATGCCTAAAGCCACTATTACGCAAAGCGTTTCGGGCATAACCCCATATACAACCCCATTTATCTCTTTCTGTCTCTCTCTCCCCCCTTACCTTTCTCTCCCTCCCTCTCTACTATCTCCCTCCTCCCTCCCTCCCTCACTACTCTCTCCCTCCCTCTCTCCCTCACGCCGACACGAATGTATCCCCTCCTGATTAGGAGGCGCTGGATCTCATGTTGGGTATTTTTCACAGCTTAGTGAAGATGGGATGAATTCCTGTCATGTCCGAGGAGCAAGTTCTGTTGGAGATGGTGGGGGGGGGAGGGAGGGGAGGGGGGGCTGGTGTATGGGGGGGGGGAAGAAGGTAGTTGGGGGGAGATGATAGGTAGAGCTCTGTGTGTGTGTGTGTGTGTGTGTGTGTGTGTGTGTGTGTGTGTGTGTGTGTGTGTGTGTGTGTGTGTGTGTGTGTGTACTCACCTAATTGTACTCACCTAATTGTGCTTGCGGGGGTTGAGCTTTGGCTCTTTGGTCCCGCCTCTCAACTGTCAATCAACTGGTGTACAGATTCCTGAGCCTACTGGGCTGTATCATATCTACATTTGTGTGTGTGTGTGTGTGTGTGTGTGTGTGTGTGTGTGTGTGTGTGTGTGTGTGTGTGTGTGTGTATGTGTGTGTGTATGTGTGTGTACTCACCTAACCATAGTTACCTGAGTGTACCCGAGTGCGAGAGCCCGGCCCCTTATCTATCGTGGCCAATCTACCCTTAACCTGTAGTGAAAGTTTGCGTCGACTTTTCCCCTCGCTGTCTCTGTGCCTGTCTGTCTCTCTGTCACTTTCTGCCACGCACCAAATGGGAACCAGTAGGTGATCTGAATATATTTTACAAACTTCTGATGACAAAAAAGTCAATTTTTTTTTAGATTAAATGATGCGAAAATATGAAACAAAATTTTTTGATTGCTTGTGGAATGAAAACGCGTCAACTGTTATCATATGACCTCGATATCTACTATAGTAGATATCTAGGTCAGGTGAGTATATGCAACCTTGAGAGAGCTTTGATGATATAAATATTTGACTGGATAACCTTTCATTTTTGGATCCAATATCGATTTTCTTGAAGATAACTTAGAGAGAGAGAGAGAGAGAGAGAGAGAGAGAGAGAGAGAGAGAGAGAGAGAGAGAGAGAGAGAGAGAGAGAGAGAGAGAGAGACAGACAGAGAGAGAAAGACAGAGAGAGAGAGAGAGAGAGAGAGAGAGAGAGAGAGAGAGAGAGAGAGAGAGAGAGAGAGAGAGAGAGAGAGAGAGAGACAGACAGAGAGAGAAAGACAGAGAGAGAGAGAGAGAGAGAGAGAGAGAGAGAGAGAGAGAGAGAGAGAGAGAGAGAGAGAGAGAGAGAGAGAGAGAGAGAGAGAGAGAGAGAGACAGACAGAGAAAGACAGAGAGAGAGAGAGAGAGAGAGAGAGAGAGAGAGAGAGAGAGAGAGAGAGAGAGAGAGAGAGAGAGAGAGAGAGAGAGAGAAACAGAAAGAGAGAGAGAGAAACAGAAAGAGAGAGAGAGAGAGAGAGAGAGAGAGAGAGAGAGAGAGAGAGAGAGAGAGAGAGAGAGAGAGAGAGAGAGAGAGAGAGAGAGAGAGAGAGAGAGACACAGAGAAAGAGAAAGAAACAGAGACATATTCGGTGATGCCACAGCAGGAAGACCAATCACAGGAGTGCCAGAGCAGAGAGCCACCATGGGAGTGCCAGAGCAGAGAGCCACCATGGGAGTGCCAGAGCAGAGAGCCACCATGGGAGTGCCAGAGCAGAGAGCCACCATGGGAGTGCCAGAGCAGAGAGCCACCATGGGAGTGCCAGAGCAGAGAGCCACCATGGGAGTGCCAGAGCAGAGAGCCACCATGGGAGTGCCAGAGCAGAGAGCCACCATGGGAGTGCCAGAGCAGAGCCACCATGGGAGTGCCAGAGCAGAGAGCCACCATGGGAGTGCCAGAGCAGAGAGCCACCATGGGAGTGCCAGTGCCATAACCCCCGCATGAATTAGTGAGGTTGAAGTGTGTCAACCACCCGGCCAGACTGGTGTTAAGTTCTCTCAATAACAATTAGGAAGAGCTTGATGATCCGGAGCAAAAACTGACGGAGGCGACTGGAATGGGGGAGATGGAGATGGAACGAGGGAAGGGGAGGCTGGACAGAGGAACAGGGAGATGGAATAGGGTAAATAAAAAAGGAACAAGCGAGAGAAGGGGATGCGACGAGAGAGGTAATAAAATGGAGAGGAGAGGAGAGGAGAGAGAGAGAGAGAGAGAGAGAGAGAGAGAGAGAGAGAGAGAGAGAGAGAGAGAGAGAGAGAGAGAGAGAGAGAGAGAGAGAGAGAGAGACTAAGAGTTTTAGTCTGTCTCGTATCCTCTAGGAACGTTCACAACGTCACTAGACTAATAGGCTAAATCGCCCGAACCTAACCTAGCCGAGGGCCCACGCATTGAAAACGGAACATCGCGTCCGTTTCGCGAGCCGCTGTGATTGATAGTAGTATCGTATTTTGACGTTGGGGGGATTTGGACGTCAAAATTGGACGTGTTCCTCGAGAGGACGGGATGGACGGGGGCACCGTCACTATAGCGTCTGGGTGACAGGTGTGGGGGGGGGAGAGGGGGGGGGAGGCAGAAGATGGGTAGCAATTAGAGTGTGTCGGCAGTTAGTCACGTGCTTAGCGGTAATTTAACGAGGTAGTTAGCAAAGTCATTATAGCTGATGACTCGTCCGCACCCGGACACACACACACACACACACACACACACACCTTCAGAACCTTGTACACCACATATGTCAGACCAATACTGGAGAATGCAGCTCCAGCATGGAGTCCGTATCTCGTCAAGCAACACGACTAAATTAGAGAAGCCTTAGAAGTATGCCACCAGACTAGTCCCTGAGCTGAGAGGTATGAGCTACGAGGAAAGACTAAAGGAACTAAACCTCACGTCGCTGGAAGACAGAAGAGTTAGACGGGACATGATCACCACATACAAGATTCTCAGTGGAATTGATAAGAGTAGATAAAGACAGTTTAACACAAGGGGCACACGCACTAGAGGGCATGGGTGAAAATTGAGTACCCAAATGATCCATAGAGACATTAGAAAGTAAGTTGACCAGACCACACATTAGAAGGCGAAGGGACGGACCGAAACGTCGTCGTCCCTTCACGTTCTAGTGTGTGGTCTGGTCAACATAGAAACACGTCAGCTAAAACGTCTCCGGCGTTTGAAAACGCCGGAGAAAGTGTGTGAGAAAACGCAGATGAAACGTCTTAGACGCAAATATCACCGCTAAACGTAACAAGCCGCAAGAGATCGTTGAAACAACTCCAATAAACAGCTCTAAAGGTTATTACCGAAAGAAATTTAGACAAAAGGGTGGAAACTGCATTAATTAACCTTAAGACGGTAAGACTATTGCTGGACGGCTAGGGAACTATCGCAGGGCCTTGTTAACGATGAAAGAATACACACACGCATACAA
>NC_091207.1:15723773-15731273 GCF_040958095.1 Procambarus clarkii | reverse complement strand
AAGAGAAAGGGATGGGTAAGGGAGGAGCGACTGAAGGACAGGAGGCAGGAGATGAGGAAAGAGAAGAAAATTATCAATTGACGGAGGGAACAGATCCCAACTACTTGGACCCTCGGGAATCGAACTCCGGCCGTGCAAAAAAAAAATCGTGGCCTTCGCATTAATCATCAGTGTGTTGTCCTAAGCACAAAACACAGTTGCTCTGGAGCTGTATTGCTCAGTTTCGATAACAGCTAAACTATTGTGCTCACATTAAAGACCTTATTCAAGTTTCAGATCAGCACCATGAGCCGTTCTTGATGAACATGAAGTCTAACAAGAGTAATTTAGACATAACACATGACTAAAATCATACATCATCCTTATCTGAGATGATTAGAACAAGGCTGAAAGAAGCGATTTACAAGTTAACCCACTACATGAAAACTTAAATATTGGCGAGTGAAAGAAGGTGTGCTTTCATCAGAATTCTCATATCCTCCCACCCTTCCTTCCTTCCTTCCTTCGTCTGTGTATAATTGGTGTATATCTGTAGATATATCTATATTCTCGTAGTTCTTCTACACCCTCAAGTCCGCGGCCTGGGCCTAGGTTTGACTTGTGATACCTTGGTCTAACAGACTGCTTCTTGGAGCGGCCCAAGCTGACCCGTACGACCCCACATATCTACACCTCGGCCTGGTTAGTCCGGCACTTCTTGCAGGAAGTCTAATGTTGTCTTGAACACGTTCAAGAACGTGTCTTGAACGTGTCCCCTTTTGTACCGGGAATATTGCTCATGCTTACCGAGAGGATATTGAATGGCCACGGACCTCTGCACGTGTCGTGTTCGTGAGGAAACTCACATGAGCGCATTTCCCTTGCACCAAAGGGAGCTGGCGATCAGACACGCACCAACTACCCAATTAGAGGGACAACAACGGAGGAAAAAACACAGAAAATGGGAAGCAGGGGAAAACTGGGGGAAGAGTATGAGAGAAAATGGAGTCTGGGAGGGGTCGTTTTCCCCCAAGACCTGAGCCAAACATAGTCATTAGTCCTCCTCGTTGGCTATTATATACACTTTTCCCAACTTCTATTGGCCGTGTGGAGTGTGGAGTGAGCGCTGTCCAACTCGCCGTGGGAGGAGTGGAGTGGTGGAACCAGGTGTAGTGGATGAGCTGGGTAATAAGAATGGAACTAGCAAGTTCCACCCCAACTCCCACTGTGGAGTAGAAATCGCTGTCTGGGCCACCCCAACTCCCAATGTGGAGTAGAAATCGCTGTCTGGGCCACCCCAACTCCCACTGTGGAGTAGAAATCGCTGTCTGGGCCACCCCAACTCCCACTGTGGAGTAGAAATCGCTGTCCAGTAGAGACGAATTGAAAAAAAAAATACATCTCAAGTTGTGGAGGATGTAGTGCAGTTGTAGTGTGATGGGGAGACATTATCATTCAAGGGGCGGCTCCGAGCGCCCCCATCTCCCCCATTCCCCCATTTTCACACTATCACAACACAAAGTATCTGGCTTTTATATTTTCTCACTCCTGTCCGCTCCGGACTTAGGAGG
Source organism: Procambarus clarkii (assembly GCF_040958095.1). NCBI lineage: Eukaryota > Metazoa > Arthropoda > Malacostraca > Decapoda > Cambaridae > Procambarus > Procambarus clarkii. Next base: position 15,729,723 of record NC_091207.1, on the reverse strand, counting down.
TGGCGGGGACAGTAGGCGCCGAGGGGACACTGATAGGTGACAGGGATAGAGGGACGTGAAGTTTGTCGAGGAATGGGGATAGGTTTGTCGGGAAAAAAGAGAGGGTTTTAACAGAAGGGGAATGGAAGGGGTTTTGACGAGAACGGGGGCAGGGATTTCCCAGGAAAGGTACAGGTGGGAAAGGGCGGGAAGGACGAGACGCTGGAAGAGGAAAAAGGTACCATTGTCCCTATCCTTCCCCTTTCATTATCATCAATCTCAATATCTCTCATCTCTCCAACATTCCCCCTTTTAACATAGCATTTCACCATTCCTTCCTTCGTCCTTACCCCTCCCTTTCCACCCATCCCTATCCCCTTTTCCATCCTCCTATCCCTTAAGGAACAGCAAGCAACAACACGATTGCCCTCTTAAACACTCGCATCAACCACCACACGCAGATCACTGTTCATTGATGGCGTCAATTAGAACGAATAACACGATCCCCATCAACTCGCGTTATCGTTCTTGAGACTAAGCTATCGTAGGGAAAGGATAGTATGAGGGAAAGATGATGTTCGTAAGTGTAAGCTATCGTACTGAGAGATACGCGAGATAGCTTTTCCCGCTCATGTCACTTATCATGCGTGAAAGGGTAGCTATCTTGAGGAGAATGCTATCGTAAGTGAGTGCAAAGCTATCGTACGTGTGGAGGGGGGGGGAGCTATCGTCCTATGGGAGTGTCTCAGTAATGGGAAATAGAGGTAATCACACGTGAATGAGAGATATAGCAAGTGCATGAGATATCGCACGTGGATGAGAGATCACACGTGAATGAGAGATATCACATGTGAATGAGAGATATCACAAGTGAATGAGAGATATCGCACGTGGACGATCGATATCCCACGTGGATGATCGATATCACACGTGAATGAGAGATATCACATGCCTCTTCCATTGCAATCTCTTGCCCAACTCGGCTTTTCTTTCCCTAATTCTTCCTTTCCTCTTTCCCATGAATGAGGGAAAGGTCCCCATTCCTGATCCCCACATTCCCATTTTCCTAGGGACAAGAGATGGGGGGGGGAGGGGGAAGGAGTGTGTAGGGGGGGGGGGAATTATGACTCTTTATTGGTGATTGGGGTGCGTGGGTGGGGGAGATTTTATATACTGTGGGGTGAGTAGAGGGGGGTGGGGAGTGGGGGGATGGGGGGTGGGGAGTGGGGGGTGGGGAATGAGGGGGGTGGGGTTGGGGTTAGTAGTGGTGGTACCCTCACACCCACCTACATACACACCCCACACACGAGAGGTTACACATTTCCTAATCTACATACACCTCAAGTTTTCAATCACAATCTCAAAGAAAAGATATACATTATAGAATATGCACATGTGAACATGTATATGGATGAATACTACAGGATACAGCATACACTATACACCGCCCCTGGTGGACCTGTTGAGCAAAGTAATGCATTAGTTATCAACAGATGACCAAGAGACGAAACGGGTGGGAAATTGGTTAGGAATAGGGGAGATTGGTTAGGAATAGGGGAGATTGGTTAGGAATAGGGGAGATTGGTTAGGAATAGGGAAGATTGGTTAGGAATAGGGAAGATTGGTTAGGAATAGGGGAGATTGGTTAGGAATAGGGAAGATTGGTTAGGAATAGGGAAGATTGGTTAGGAATAGGGGAAACTTTGGAATATAGACTAGTGAAAAATAGATAAAACAGCCGGGATAGGTATATTAATAAATACCCCCCCCCCCTCTCTCTCTCTCTCTCCCCTCTCCCTTCTCGTGTTCTTCCCTCTTCATCCCTTCCTAATTTCGCTCTATTTTCTATCACGCCCGTTTATCTTAGCCCCTGTTTCCTCTCTGCATTTATTTTAATTCCTTTATTCGGTCTCCTGTCTTTTCATTGTCCGCCTCTCTCTCTCTCGCTATCCCCTCACACACACACACACACACACACACACACACACACACACACACACACACACACACACACACACACACACACACACACACACGGTGGAACGGTGAACTATGTAAGCATTGTACACATAGACACATAGTCGTACTGAAAGCAAGTCTGATTGGCTAACTATCCCCAACCGTCAAAGACCCGACACAGCATCTGTTAATATAAATTCTCCTGATAAATATTACATTTCAACTCTAACAGAAACACTAAAATGGTGTATTTGAGGAAGCGATGAGATAATCACCAGGTGCGAATTGCCTCGTTAGCTGACATGGAACAGGGGTCCACTCGCAGCCCCCCTTTCCCATCCCCCTCCCACACCAACCCCATTCCTTCCACCACTCCTTTCCTATTGACGTGTAATTAGGGTGTTAACGACTCAACAACCGTTCCCACTTAATTAGACATCGACCAGTAACGATTAACGCGACCCCAAATGACCCTTACAGGTACTTCTCACCTATCTAAAAGACCAGTGCTGCTGTTCCGTCCCTCCAAGAAACTCTCCCACCCATCCCATCAACACTATTCCACCTCTTCCAGGTCCCACAAAAAACACACTGACGTGTTCGATCTCGAATCACACTCGGGAATGCCAAGGTTCGAATCCCGGGTGGGACAGAAATGGTTGAGCGCGCTTCCTTTCATCTGATGCACCTGTTCACCTAGCAGTACCCAGGAGTTAGTCAGCTTGTGGGGGGTTGTAGCCTGGGGGGGGGGGGGCAGTTGTTCAACCTTGAGGGTGACTTCGATATAAGGTCCACATATAAGGTCACCAACATACCACATATAAGGTCACCAACATACCCCATATAAGGTCACCAACATACCCCATATAAGGTCACCAACATACAACATATAAGGTCACCAACATACATGTAAGGTCACCAACATACCACATATAAGGTCACCAACATACCACATATAAGGTCACCAACATACCCCATATAAGGTCACCAACATACCCCATATAAGGTCACCAACATACATGTAAGGTCACCAACATGCCACATATAAGGTCACCAACATACATGTAAGGTCACCAACATACATGTAAGGTCACCAACATACCACATATAAGGTCACCAACATACATGTAAGGTCACCAACATACATGTAAGGTCACCAACATACCACATATAAGGTCACCAACATACCCCATATAAGGTCACCAACATACATGTAAGGTCACCAACATACCACATATAAGGTCACCAACATACAACATATAAGGTCACCAACATACAACATATAAGGTCACCAACATACAACATATAAGGTCACCAACATACATGTAAGGTCACCAACATACAACATATAAGGTCACCAACATACCACATATAAGGTCACCAACATACCACATATAAGGTCACCAACATACAACATATAAGGTCACCAACATACATGTAAGGTCACCAACATACATGTAAGGTCACCAACATACCCCATATAAGGTCACCAACATACAACATATAAGGTCACCAACATACAACATATAAGGTCACCAACATACCACATATAAGGTCACCAACATACCACATACAAGGTCACCAACATACAACATATAAGGTCACCAACATACCACATACAAGGTCACCAACATACAACATATAAGGTCACCAACATACCACATATAAGGTCACCAACATACCACATACAAGGTCACCAACATACAACATATAAGGTCACCAACATACCCCATATAAGGTCACCAACATACATGTAAGGTCACCAACATACCACATATAAGGTCACCAACATACCCCATATAAGGTCACCAACATACCACATACAAGGTCACCAACATACAACATACAAGGTCACCAACATACCACATACAAGGTCACCAACATACCACATACAAGGTCACCAACATACCACATACAAGGTCACCAACATACCACATACAAGGTTACCAACATACCACATACAAGGTCACCAACATACCACATACAAGGTCACCAACATACCACATACAAGGTCACCAACATACCCCATATAAGGTCACCAACATACCACATACAAGGTCACCAACATACCACATACAAGGTCACCAACATACCCCATATAAGGTCACCAACATACCACATACAAGGTCACCAACATACCACATACAAGGTCACCAACATACCACATACAAGGTCACCAACATACCACATACAAGGTCACCAACATACCCCATATAAGGTCAACATACCACATATAAGGTCACCAACATACCACATACAAGGTCACCAACATACCACATACAAGGTCACCAACATACCCCATATAAGGTCAACATACCACATATAAGGTCACCAACATACCACATACAAGGTCACCAACATACCACATATAAGGTCACCAACATACCCCATATAAGGTCAACATACCACATACAAGGTCACCAACATACCACATACAAGGTCACCAACATACCCCATATAAGGTCAACATACCACATATAAGGTCACCAACATACCACATACAAGGTCACCAACATACCACATATAAGGTCACCAACATACCCCATATAAGGTCAACATACCACATACAAGGTCACCAACATACCACATATAAACATGGATAAAACAAAGACTATTACCACGTGTCTGTCTATCTATCTATCTGTCTATCTGTCTGTCTATCTGTCTATCTGTCTATCTGTCTATCTGTCTATCTGTCCCTCCTCCCACCTTCCTCAGTTTTAATCCCTCAATAAGAAACAACCACGATTTACCTCCCCAATTAAAATCAACCTGAAAGGCACAAAGTTCACTATATGACCATGAAAAAGGTCTCTCATTTCTGATATAAACAAGAGATTTCTCACCCTGCAGGGTACAGACGGAGGTGGATAAAGAGAAAAGGTAATGGCGCTTCGCGCGGTTCATATCCTAACATTTATAAACGTCCCCCCCCCCTCCCCTTCTCTTCCCCCTTCCTCCTCCATGTCCCCTCCCTCTCTCTCTCTTCCCCCCTCCTCTATGTCCCCTCCCTCTCTCTTCCCCCTCCTCCATGTCCCCTCCCTCTCTCTTCCCCCTCCTCCATGTCCCCCCTCCCTCTCTCACCCCTCCTCCATGTCCCCTCCCTCTCTCTTCCCCCTCCTCCATGTCCCCCCTCCCTCTCTCACCCCACCAACCCCCCTTTCTCCACTTCACCCCTACCTAGCTCTTCTGGTTCTCCAACGATCCCCCCACCGAAGGGCCTTCTCCACCACAACACACTCTAAATCCACCCCCACCCTACGCAATACCTATACACTTAGAGGGGGGGGTGATGGAATGTGTGGGGGGAGGGGGTTGAGGGAGGCATCGAGAAGGCAGGGGGATTGAAGGGTGGGAGGGAGAAAGGGGAAAGGTAGGGGGTAAAGGGTGATAGAGGGAGAGGGTGGTGGAGAGAAGGAAGTGGGGGAGCGAGAGGGAGGAATGTATGAAGAGGGAGAAAGGGAGGGAGGGTGTGGCGATAGGAAATAAATAGAATGGGGGATAGGGAGGGATGAGAAGCAGGCAATAGGGAGGGATGAGCGAGGGTGCGATAGGGAGGGAGGGAAAGGGAGGGGCAATAGGGGAGGGGAGGGGAGAGGAGGGGGAGGCGGGGAGGGTCGTGTACACTTCATCTCCCAAATGAAGAAATTAGCTGAAGGGCGCAGATGTAGATCAATAGTGCATTGTTAATATATCACAGGGGCGCACGCACGCACGCACGGGACTGCCAGAAAGCTCTCCCCACCGTTCCCACACAAGCGACTCCTGTACAAACTAGAAAACCCTGCTGAGATATCGGGAAGATATCCTAAAATGGGTGAAGGAATACCTTCCAGGAAGGAAACAACCCATCACAGTAAGGAAAAAGCTATCACAATAGAGGTAATGAGTGGAGTACCTCAAGGGTAAATATTAGTGCCCAACCTGTTCCTAATATATGTAAATTATCTATGAGAGGATTTAAGCTCATTCTTGGCCATGTTTAATGGCGATTCGAAACTAATGAGGCGAC
>NC_091207.1:15666273-15718773 GCF_040958095.1 Procambarus clarkii | reverse complement strand
TCTTGGAAATGCAATATTCTTGCGACACTATAGTGAAAGCTCTCCCCCTCAATCCCCCCTACCCCTTGTGTCGTGGTTCAAAGTTAGAAACAGCAGAACGAGGTGTCATAGGTGGAAACTGGAGGCACAAATAACTCATAAGGAACATCAGGAAGAACTATTTTTTCAGTGCCAATAAATGGAGTAAGTTCGATGGAGAAGTCATTGAAGGAAATTCGATTGAAAATTGTAAATGTATATATATGCTAAACGCGTGAGAAATGAGTCAATCTACGAACGTTGGTAAGTCGAGGCCAGGAGCCTAGCCCCAACCCTGCAGGCACATCTAGCTGAGTACCAGACCAATCCACCATCTTCGCTACAAAAATAATCGTGGATTTAGAGAGGAAGAGGCAGATCTAACTAACCTTAGAGAGCTTCATGACAGCGGTTACTAAAGAGAGGAAATGTATGGCTGGGAAGACTGCATTTTTCTAGACTGTCAAAGGGCATTTGACACTGTTCCCCATGAAAGACTGGTTTATAAGATGGAGAAGCAGGCTGTGGGGTATGTAGGAAAACACTGAACTGGGTAAGGGAGTACCTGAAAGACAGAAAACAAAGAGTCATAGTCAGAGAGAAGGTGTTAAGCTGGAGGTAATGTAATAAGTGGGATCCCAAAAGGCTCGGTCCTAGAACCGCTGCTGAGAGTGAGCTCGTACAGTGTCTAATTTAGCACATGACGTAAAACTGTTGAGGAGTGCAAAAACAGAGGACGCCTGCAGGAAGTTACAACAGGACCTTGACTAACTCCAGGAGTGGTACTGCAACAGGTACTCTGAGAGAGAACTATCAACATCAGAGGCCCGAGACTGTTCAACACGCTTCCACTACACATAAGGGGCATAACTGGCCGACCCCTCACAGTGTTCAAGAGAGAACTGGATAAGCACCTCCAAAAGATACCTGATCAACCAGGCTGTGACTCATACGTCAGGCTGCGAGCAGCCGCGTCCAACAGCCTGGTTGATCAGTCCGGCAACCAGGAGGCCTGGTCGACGACCGGGCCGCGGGGACGCTAAGCCCCGGAAGCACCTCAAGGTAACCTCAAGGTAAGGTGATTAATCAAGCTCCTAGGATATGGGACGCCTGTAACTATAAGAACATCGTTTAGAATCCTAAATCAGGATCCATTCAAGGCACTCTACACAACAGTTGTTAGAGCAATACTCATCACCAGTAAGGAATCCGCACCTTGTGAAGCATAAAGTCAAAATTCTAGAGGATAGGAAGAGGGGGATATGATCACAACATACATGATACTGAGGGGAAAAGATAAGGTAGACAAGGTTAGCCTCTTCAACTTGAGAGAAAGCAGGACAAGAGGAGGAGGAAAGCAGTGGAAACTGGTAACGGAAACGAGCTGAAGGAATATAAGGAAATACACGGACCCATTAAGAGAGGTCAACAAGGGGAATCCACTGAAAGAAGACGTTGTAGAAGCCACCTCCATCCACAACTTCAAGGCGTGATTCGACAAAGTATTTGAACGTCAGAATAGTTACTTGTAACACAACAGATTCATAAAGGCTGTCAGGCAAGGTGTAAAAGATATAGACTTCACTTCTTCGTAGGTTCTTTAGGTGAGTACCTTATCCATCCCCCACTACCACATCCACCACCACACCCACCACCACCACCACCACACCCATCCCCCACCACCACACCCACCACCACACCCATCCCCCACCACCACCACACCCATCCCCCACCACCACACCCACCACCACACCCATCCCCCACCACCACACCCACCACCACCACCACCACACCCACCACCACACCCACCACCACCACCACCACACCCATCCCCCACCACCACCACACCCATCCCCCACCACCACACCCACCACCACACCCATCCCCCACCACCACACCCACCACCACACCCACCACACCCATCCACCACCACCACACCCACCACCACTCACCACACCCACCACCACACCCACCCCCACCACCACCACACCCATCCCCCACCACCACACCCATCTCCCACCCACCACCACACCCACCACCACACCCACCACCACCACCTGTACCACAGCAACAACGCCACGTCAACAAAGAGTTTTAAAGTAATTTACGACTCGAGAACATGAAGCGTGACTCAACACACCCCACCTCCCCCCCACCCCACCTTCCCCTCCCACTTTCAGCCCATGGTGTCCCTCTCCCACCCCCTTCTCAACCCATGGTGTCCCCCCCCCCCCCATCACCAACCAGTGTCTAATACAGTCTTAGACTCAATGTACAACAAAGTACTCAAAGTACATTGAGCTCACATGAGTACTCATTGTGCTCACTGGTCTCAAAGTCCTACAACATTCACATGAGAGAATACATCATTCACAAGAGAGAAAACATCCTTCACAAGAGAGAATACATCCTTCACAAGAGAATACATCCTTCACAAGAGAGAATACATTCTTCACAAGAGAGAATACATCCTTCACAAGAGAGAATACATCCTTCACAAGAGAGAATACATTCTTCACAAGAGAGAATACATTCTTCACAAGAGAGAATACATCCTTCACAAGAGAGAATACATTCTTCAGCAATTGAGAATACAATCTACTTATAGAGTTCATATAATGCTTCACAGCGAGGGTGTCAAATTGGGTAGATTAGCCTATACTTTTACAAGGTACATTTCTTGTAAAATAGGGATAATAGGTTTCTTTCCAGGGAATGGGATAGCACCTATTTCCTGGAGGTACACCGGGAGTACATTCTTTGTAAATTGGTAGTACATTTTAAAGGGGCCAGGGAAGTATTTTAGAAGGGTTGTACATTTTTGTTCAAGAAACAAGGGGAATATATCTTGAGGGAGGTTAGTATATTCTTGTCTAGTGGATATCACATCCTTGCCAAGTGGATATCACATCCTTGCCAAGTGGATATCAAATTCTTGTCAAATGGATATCACATCCTTGCCATTCTACTTCCCTCACAGGAGGGGAATAGAATGGGGGGGATGGAAGAAAGGGCAGGGACCAGGTAGTACCCTGAAGATAGCACCGAGGGAGTGAGGTTAGTTGGAAAAGGGAGAAGTAGGGACAAATGGAAAAAGGGCCCAACCAGACACTACAAAAATCCAACACAATTTACTCCACACAGACTGCCTTAAAAACGGAAAATTGTATGCAAACACAGACCCGCTGTGATATTCCCATCAACAGCCATAGAGAAAGGGACAGACAGACACATAGATCTCTTCCTAACAATCATCAACAGCCAAAATAATGGAGGTTAAAAGCCATCCAACTACCAAACTCAGCAAACAAACAAACAAGCACCAACTGCTGTAAGGAAGGAAGGAAGGAACTATCAGGGGTAAAGCACCAAGCCATTACGACTATATAGCACTTGGAAGGGGTCAGGATAAGGATTTGAGATAGGACGGGGAGGCAGGAATGGTGCCCAACCACTTGTGGACGGTCGGGGGATTGAACGCCGACCTGCATGAAGCGAGACCGTCGCTCTACCGTCCAGCCCAAGTGGTTGGACAGGTAACCCATCATACAGAATCTCAAATAATTTCCTGGAATACGTCCAGGCAATCCTTCTTGCAGGCGACTCAAGATACAATATTTATCAACACTTTTCCTACCACTCACCAAGACGGCCCTTACACCTTCCCATGACCTGAAACTCGTAAGAACCACACATGACTCCCGGTTGCAGTTCTTTTGACCATGTCGTAGCTCAGTCGATTAAGGCAGCGTCTGGGATCCTCTCGGACGTAAATACGAACCTTCATCACGGCCCTTGTGGATCTGGGAGATCTGAATGTTAAACTCAGGAGCCCTTGGACATGGGGACAAGTACTCAGAAGCCAGACAGAATACGGCAAGGCCAAGTTACAGCCCCGCTCCTGTGCCAGGTAAGTCCACCACGGGCTCACCATAGCCCGTAGAGGCTATGGTGAGCAAGGAACACAAATTAAACGCTGCTGGATCTAGTGTTCCCAGCTTACGTTGAACATGGATATGGTGTTCCGACGGAACAGTGACTAACAACCAACACTTCCTTAACTACCCCCGTTACAAAGGATCCCTGTAAGCACCTGCCAATAGTATTGAGTATTAATGAACCCAGCACAGAAAGCCTCGAGTCCGGGACTCCAATATACAAAAAAAAACTTGATTGAAAGGCATTCAAGACCAGGGTTGAGAAAATCAATCTCCCAGACTTCAGAACCAAGTTAATGTCCAGTATAAATGCTTAACTAGAAAGGACAGAAAAATGGAGTGTCCCAACCTATCCCTATTCTATGCAACAGTGTATCTCTTGAGGTTATCTCGAGATGATTTTTATCTTGATGGGGCTTTTTAGTGTCCCTGCGGCCCGGTCCTCGACCAGGCCTCCACCCCCAGGAAGCAGCCCGTGACAGCTGACTAACACCCAGGTACCTATTTTACTGCTAGGTAACAGGGGCATAGGGTGAAAGAAACTCTGCCCATTGTTTCTCGCCGACGCCTGGGATCGAACCCAGGACCACAGGATCACAAGCCCAGCGTGCTGTCCGCTCGGCCCACCGACCGGGTGTAACCTCCACCCGTCCCTAACAAGTAAGTAAGTAAGTAATTATCAAAAGAAGGCACCAAACCCCGTCCCTAACAAGCTGAAGGATCACAAGACACATGCAAACGACCTAACTACTCAACAACTGATCCAACCATGCCAAACAAGAGACGTTCTGGGCAACAATATCATTACGGCTATACAACCCAAACAACAAAATGCTAAAAAAAAAAAAAAAAAAAAAAAAAAAAAAAAATGTTCAAAATAATCCACATTGCTTGATGGGTAATGTGGATAATTTAAGGGATTGGTATGGGATTTAAGGGACCCATAGCTCCTCACCAATCGCCCAATCCAAAATCCCAAACTGGAATATACATTCACATAATAGTTAACCGAATAAAGCCAAAAGTGTTACACAAGTGTAAGTGTGTGTGCACACACACACTTACAAAGTGTGTGTGTGTGTGTGTGTGTGTGTATGTGTATGTGTATGCAGGCGCGCCCGTGCGTGTATGCAAGCGCGCACTCGAGTGCTTGTTTGTGAAGAAAGCGACTAAGCCACAAACTCTCCGTTACTCGATATTTATAGATCTCAAACACAAAAATTTCAAGTGGAGAATTATAGGACAAAAAACAACCCAGAGGAATATATTGAATAACCCGGATTTAAGGGACCCGCAAACAACAAGGGGTCGGCTTATCCGGACGACGCCAGAAGGGATTAATCGAATTACGGATAACCGAAGTATTGATATCAAGAGGGGGGGGGAGGGGGCGAATGGGGAGGGGTTGAGAGGGCATAGGTAGGAAAGGGAGGGATTATGGAGGGAAGAGGGGGTAGGGATTGGGATAAGGGAGGGGAGAGGGGGAAGGGATTGGAAGGGGAAGAATGGAATGGAGAGGGGGGAGAGGAGGAGGAGGAGGAGGAGGAGGAAAGGTTGTTGTTGTTAAAGATTCGCTACTTGGAACAAACAGTTCCAAGTAGCACGGGCTATGGTGATCCCGTAGGTACTTGCTAGGAGGAAGGGGGAGACAGAGAGACTCAGAGAGCAATATATCGGCTTCACTAACAACACACACACACACACACACACACACACACACACACACACACTGACAAATCTTCGATCGATGGCGTTATTAGCCTGCGGGGGTGAGAGAGAGAGGGGGAAGGAGGGAGCAAAGAGAAAGAGAGGGGGAATAGGGGCCAGGAAGAAGGAAGAGGAAGAGGGGGAGGAAAAGAAAAGTACACACAAGCACTAAAAAACCCACTCTAATACAATCCCTATTGGAACAAACACACCCCCGGTCAAGCAGGGAACGCTACCACACGCTACCAGTAGACTGAGGCGGGGCCACAGAGCCGCAGCCCAACCCCCCCGCAAGCTACAACTACGTGAGTACAGCTCCTATCACGTATGACGTCACAACTCAAAATACCAAAAGGCTCTCTCCACCTCTCACTAACGAAGGAGGAGCTAGAGGGTGGAAGAAAGTGTAGAAGAATGAGAAAGGAGAGAAGAGATAGAGGGAATTAAGAAGGAAGCAGGGATAGGAAGGAAGGAGGGATAGGAAGGAAGGATAGGAAGGAAGGAGGGATAGGAAGGAAGGATAGGAAGGAAGGAGGGATAGGAAGGAAGGATAGGAAGGAAGCAGGGATAGGAAGGAAGGAGGGATAGGAAGGAAGGATAGGAAGGAAGCAGGGATAGGAAGGAAGGAGGGATAGGAAGGAAGCAGGGATAGGAAGGAAGGATAGGAAGGAAGCAGGGATAGGAAGGAAGGATAGGAAGGAAGCAGGGATAGGAAGGAAGGAGGGATAGGAAGGAAGGATAGGAAGGAAGGAGGGATAGGAAGGAAGGATAGGAAGGAAGGAGGGATAGGAAGGAAGGAGGAGGATAAGGCGAAATAAGGCCACACAAATTGCTGAGAAAGAATTATAGAAAAGTCTTATCTATAGTCTTTGGCTGGTTGGTAGTTAGGTAAATAGGTAGATAATGTAGATAGGTAAACAGGTAGATATGTAGGTAGGTAGATATGTTGGTAGGTAAATAGGTACATATGAAGGTAGGTAAATAGGTAGATATGTAGGTAGGTAAACAGGTAGATATGTAGGTAGGTAATTAGGTAGATATGTTGGTAGGTAAACAAGTAGATATGTAGGTAGGTAGGAAAGTAAATGGGTAGATGTGTAGACAGGTAGGAAGGTAGATATGTAGGTAGGTAGCAAGATAAACAGGTAGATATGTAGATTAGGCAGATAGCAAGGTAAACAGATAGATAACCCCGGAAGTAGATATAACAGTAAGTAGATAACTAAGCAGAAATGAAAGTAGACATAAGTAGATATACAGGTGAGTAGGTAGATAAGTAGGGTGGTCAAGTAGACGGGTGTATGTGACGGGGTGTGTATGTATATTCACCTACATGCGTATGTACATAGTCGGGGCGATATGTACACATATGTACACTTCCCCCTCACCGAAGCGGTGTTGCCAATGTCTCTGCCTTGACAGTGTTGCCATAAGGGATTGTCCTCCCGCCCTTAGCACGCCCTAATTTTCATATATACACACCTGTCACTCTCCATACAAACATCGTTTCAAAAAGAGTGTATTCCCAAAACAGTGTATTTCTCGCCACGTATTTCGTGTATATATTTTGTCCCGAAAATCCCCCGACAGGAACTTCATGGTGTAATTTTATGCATTTTTATCGATATAATTTCGTATAAAAGTTTAAAAATGGGACGCAATGCTGTTCCGGGCAGCTGATTGGTCACTAAAACCTCCGCATGTATCGCATTCGTGACGTCACAATCGATTTCCCCCATTCGCTGATTAAGAAAGGTCCGTCGGCAACACTTCATGACGTCACTGCCGGTATGACAGCGCCATGATTGGCCAAGAAACTGCGCATGTAACACCTCCGTGACGTCACATGGAGTTTACCCAATGCTGATTGGCTGCCGAGCCGTCTGCCTGACTGCATGACATATACCGCCGGTTAATTATCCACTAGGACTGATGACAGGCTAGCCGTATACACTGTGTGTGTGACCTTCCTGATATACGGACCTTTACAAAGGGCGGTACACACACCGCGGCAATATGAACCTTGTGGCATAGCGACATAGAGGCGATATATATAACTAGTAGTTTATTATCCTGAGGCGTCTGGCAACTAGTCACCCGACATTCGCTCAGGTGCCAATAAGTTATTTTGTTTTTATTTTACTGAATTTCAGTTTTGAAACTAAGCACAACGGTTCTTTTTAGGGGGTAATTACTGAACGGTGGTTAGGTTTATTGCAGGGTAATGGTGAGGGGAAATGAAAGGCGATTTGTGCTTGCAACTTCACATGCAATGATTAAGAAAGAACTTGTCGGCAATAGTAACGAGGAAGTAAACACACACGCACGCACACACACACACGCACGCACACACACACACACACGCACGCACGCATACACAATTCACGAATTGTTCGTCTCATTTCTTGTGGCTCCCTCCCTCCCCCCTTCTCTCTCTCTCTCTCTCTCTCTCTCTCTCTCTCTCTCCGTGGAGTCATTTCTACAAATATCCCATATATATATAGCAAAGCATTATGTCTAAATCTGCGAGGACCCGTAGCCTTGGAGAAGAGAAACAATGACATTCGTGAGAACAATTTTGTACCCCGGATATATAATTATATAAGACCAGAGCTGCTAGAATGGTCCCCAAGCACATAGATCACACCCTCTATGACCGCTCAGAAGATTGCAACCCAGGCTGGCAGGGTTCGTCCCATCATATCATGATCACTACATCAGCGATCCCATACAGTGTCAAGGAGCCAGTACTGTAGGCGGGGCGACCCCTCGCCGCCTGGGTTCGAATCCAATGAGGGGGTCATATTTTTATTTATCTTAAAGGTTTGTCACTGCAATTCCCATAATGAAAATTTGACACCTTTTTCATGCCATATTGATTACTAAAAGGGAACACACCCACCTCACGGTTCAATTACCAGTCAGAGATCGATATTAACTGGTGGTTCCACATAATTAGACTCTCTCGTGCACAGAGACAGTTACTCTGTCACATAGACAGACAAACTGTTGCCCCTAGTGGGTTAGGAGCTGGCGTAGCTGGCCAAGGTGAAGAAAAAGAAAGAAAGAAAGAAAGAGAGAGAGAGAGAGAGAGAGAGAGAGAGAGAGAGAGAGAGAGAGAGAGAGAGAGAGAGAGAGAGAGAGAGAGAGACAGACAGAGACAGACCTAGCCGAAGAAGCTGACCTCACTATAAGAAACACCTTCCAGGTTGACAGAGGCATCAGGTGAACAGTCACCCAGCTGCTTATCAACCAGCTCAGTGGTTCGAAACACTAACAAGAGATAAACCAAGATTAAAAATCAAACTTATTACATAAAACTGCTAGGAATAAACTATCAAACACTACTACTAACAATAAAGGAGAGGGTCACTCCTCATATCATTACTACACTTTACTAACTGCACGCAGAGTGCAAATTACACTTTCAAAATTCGTAACATTACAAAATTCGTAACATTTCAGCACGCAATAACAGCGAGGTGACGTGTGGCTATAAATTATTAAGTGTTATATTAGCTGTCTAATTATAGGCATTAGTTAGGTCTCTAATTATAGGCATTAGTTAGGTCTCTAATTATAGGCATTAGCCAGGAGCCTAATTATAGGCTTATAGCCGGGAGTCTTGTGATAGGTATTTCTGAAACCCAGTATCACCACAGCCGGCTCACAATGTATTAGTTCCGGGTTCGAGTCCCGTTAGTTCCTTACACCTGACGCACCTGTTCACCCAGCAGTAAATAGGGTTGGCCCCATGCAGCTGTTGTGGGTAGCATCGTGTGAGAGCAGGTCAGTCGTTGTTCAACTACGTTTAAACAATTATACTCCTCTTCCCCCAACACGAAAAGACAAATCGGAGGGGATAGGGCTTTGCGGAACACCCTTAGCCTCTCACTGTCCCATAACTTCACAATAAAGCTGGCCTTTTAACCATAGAATTCGATATTATTGATTATAAAACAAAATTGACTATTGGTAATTCATCTATCGTAAGAAATATAGGCCTAATAGAATTAAGAGGAATTCGATATAACTCAGCTAAGCCTTTGAACGTTATAACCTCAGTACTTAAATTTGAATTTTAAATTTGAAAAATAGCGATAACGACACATGTCCAATGACGTCATTATTTACAAGGTCATAGATTCATAGATTAAATATATCGATATTTAACGGACTCCATTGATGACGTCACTATATGTTATTGACAAATAGTATGTTTTTATTTTGAAATTATTACATAATGGTGCTTAGTGATTTCTCTGCGTTGCATTTTTTTTACGGGATATCAAAATCGTTAAAATTGCGACGGGTTATTACAAATTAAAGCAACGTAATAGTGACGTTTTCTATATACATCGGCCTCGATAGGTTAGGTGGGTTGGTTGGGTTGGTAATGGGTTAGGCAAAACCGTCGCGTTTATTACTGAGTGTTTGACAGAGCGGGTTGAGTTATGGCTTGTGTGTGTGTGTGTGTGTGTGTGTGTGTGTGTGTGTGTGTGTGTGTGTACTCACCTATTTGTACTTGCGGGGGTTGAGCTTTGGCTCTTTGGTCCCGCCTCTCAACTGTCAATCAACTGGTGTACAGGTTCCTGAGCCTACTGGGCTCTATCATATCTCATATCATATCTCTATCAGTGTTTGTGTGTGTGTGTGTGTGTGTGTGTGTGTGTGTGTGTGTGAGCACTGTCTGACAAGTCTATCAAGCTCTGTGTGTGATTGATTGACGTGGACGCCTGAATCTGTCATTTACACACACACACACACACACACCTACACACACACACACACACACACACACACACACACACACACACACACACACACACACACACACACACACACACATGTGTGTGTGTGTGTATCCTACAGCACATATCAAGCGGATAACATCAGCGGCATATGCCAGGCTGGCCAACATACGAACGGCATTCAGAAACTTGTGTAAAGAATCATTCAGAACTTTGTATACCACATATGTCAGGCCAATCCTGGAGTATGCAGCCCCAGCATGGAGTCCATATCTAGTCAAGGATAAGACTAAACTGGAAAAGGTTCAAAGGTTTGCCACCAGACTAGTACCCGAGCTGAGAGGTATGAGCTACGAGGAGAGACTACGGGAATTAAACCTCACTTCGCTGGAAGACAGAAGAGTTAGGGGGGACATGATCATCACATTCAAGATTCTGAAGGGGATTGATAGGGTAGATAAAGACAGTCTATTTAACACAAGGGGAACACGCACAAGGGGACACAGGTGGAAACTGAGTGCCCAAATGAGCCACAGAGATATTAGAAAGTACTTTTTTAGTGTCAGAGTGGTTGACAAATGGAATGCATTAGGGGGTGATGTGGTGGAGGCTGACTCCATACACAGTTTCAAGTGTAGATATGACAGAGCCCGATAGGCTCATGAATCTGTACACCTGTTGATTGACGGTTGAGAGGCGGGACCAAAGAGCCAGAGCTCAACCCCCGCAAACACAACTAGGTGAGTACAACTAGGTGAGTACACACACACACACCTACACACACACACACACACACACACACACACACACGCGCGCGCACGCACGCACGCACGCACGCACACACACACACACACACACACACACACACACACAGTACCAAGCCTCCCACACATGAACCTCACCCTTAAAGAGTGGCTGGTCAAGAGAGTGCTACACCACGGCCGGACAGGTCATCACGACCCACCAACAGGTAATGCAAGCTTGGAAAATGGACCTTAAAATGGCGACGAAACTATCCTTTAACTGCCTCGTTCAGGTGAAATTGATTATAATGTAGGAGTCAGGTAATGGCCTTGTTTGGCTATTAGGCATGACAGCCAGGGCGGGAAGGTGTGTGTGTAGGTGTGTGTGTGTGTGTGTGTGTGTGTGTGTGTGTGTGTGTGTGTGTGTGTGTGTGTGTGTGTGTGTGTGTGTGTGTTTACCTGCCCACCTGTTTCACCCACTTGATGAATGGTGGTATTGAGTTTACCTGTTAGGTAAACAAGGCCTGCTCGACGACCGGGCCGCGGGGTCACTGTGCCCCGAAATCACCTCACCTCTAGGTAGGTAAACTCCCTCACCCACTTGTCCCTCCCTCACACTCCCTTGCCTTCTGAACAACAAGAACCAGGAGTTAACAAACTCATTTAGGCACTGCCAGAAAAAGACTATATGACTAAACAACCGAATTGGCCCCTGAAGGTAGTTAGAGCCACGGCCTCATCAGCCAATCACAAGCCCGCAGAGACCTGGCTAACTACGTCATTGTGTTATCATGGTGATTACCTCAACAACAGTCCAGTCACACGCACCAATCATGTGGTGGAAGCACACACATGTACGTGCTTGCACGCACACGCACGCACACATATAGAGAGCCCAATAGGCTCAGGAATCTGTACACCTGTTGATTGACGGTTGAGAGGCGGGACCAAAGAGCCAGAGCTCAACCCCCGCAAACACAACTAGGTAAGAACTAGGCGAGTACACACACACACACACACACACACACACACATTTGGAAGACCAAAGAGGCGGGACCAAAGAGCCAAAGCTCAACCCCCGCAAGCACAAATAGGGGAGTACACACACACACACACACAAAGGGACCAAAGAGCCAGAGATCAACCCCCCGCAAGCACAACTAGGTGCGCACACACAACCACTTGAGACATGATCCCAACATACAAATTCCGCTAGTGAATAAGGCCAGCCCACCTACAGTTCCTAGAAAGAGAACTACAGCAGCCGCAGGTGGAAATTACAACCAAAAACGAGCCAGAAACCCACACACAAGATGGGAAAAGAAAGTACATTATAAAAACACAATAGTGATTAGTGTGTGTGTGTGTGTGGGACGAAGGTTCAATCCCACCGCCCTGCTCCAGAAACACTCCTCGTCCCCCATCCTTTCAGTCTAACCAGTCATTCTATCCACCCCCTCTCCCCCTCTCCCCCTATCCCAACCACTAAACAGTCCCCCCCCCCTCCAACTACCCACCTGACATGATAGCTATAAATAAGAAGCAAACAAACGATGATAAATAAGGCTTTTCAAAGGCCTAACTACAGTACAAGCAGGGGGGGGGGGAGGGGATAGGGGACCGAGGGGGTGGTGGTAAGGACACTCGCGTGACAAACTAGCCAATTATAGGCGGGACTAGCCCAGGGGAAGGGGGTGGGTGTGTGACTAGGAGGTGGGGGGATATTAGGGGGGGGGGAGGGAGGGGATTGAGGCACACAGGAGAGGGGAAGGGGGGGAGGGGGGGGAAAGATGGTATAGATATCTCAGGAGTCCAATTTCTCAAAGTTCAATCTATATCTTAAAAAAAAACAGCGTCTCGATACAAAGTTGGAGGTCAGATGCTTAGGGATAGTCTAATTATACTTTGCAGGGTGACTGTCGCATGGTGAGGGACTGTCATAGACTGACTCAGAGTCGAAAACTCTTGCGACAATTCATGACGTCCATAGAGACGAAGTGTGAGTGTGTAGAGTCGATAGTTATATCATTTGTTCATAATATTTTAAATTAAGAAAGTGCATGTGCAAAGTGCACTGTGGGCTTTAATTACTTCCATGGCACAACGTTTTGGAGCAGATCCCTGGCACCACCTGGTACTCTTCCTAGTTTAGTATAATCCTCACGTCTAAGCAGTTTAGAGATGTCAGACATTAGATTGTGTATCTGATGAACTAAGCTGGCAGCAGTTTTTAAACCTTAAACCCGGATAGGTTAGTTTAGTAATGGGGGGGAGGGAGAGAGAGAGAGACTGTGTGTGTGTGTGTGTGTGTGTGTGTGTGTGTGTGTGTGTGTGTGTGTGTGTGTGTGTGTGTGTGTGTGTGTGTGTGTGTGTGTGTGTGTGGAGGGGGGGGGGGGAAGGGGGGGGGACTTGTTGCCATAGTGTAGTGATGCGAACAGAAACACGAACCCGATCACCACACACACACACACACACACACACACACACACACTTCAGGGAGTGGCCTGTGACTGGGGTCGACGCATGCATGCTTGCCTCACACAATGTATTGACGAGTGCGTGGTGCTCCCCTACAATCATTATCTACATAGACCAGGCTCCAGCTCCTGAGCCCTGCCTCCCGTTTACCCTACCTAGATGCATTTATCTCCATGTCCCAGAATACTGCCCAATTGCTCCCGAACCTATATTACAGTCTCTGTCTTCCTCTGCAGTTATTAGGTGAGGGGGAAAATCACCCCCTCACAATGACTCTCTGTTTTCTGTTGCTTAGGTACTCCCTTAGGTCACTCCTGCCTGCATTTGCAACGTATGCACTATTGACTCCTATGGGAGGGGTACGTTGTCAAAGGCTCTCTGGCAGTCCAAGAATATGCAGTCTGACTATCAGTCTCTGCCTCGTGTAATTCTTGTCGACTGGTCATAGCGCTTGCTTGCGTGCCTGCAAGCGTGCTAAGGTGTGTGTGTGTGTGTGTGTGTGTGTGTGTGTGTGTGTGTGTGTGTGTGTGTGTGTGTGTGTGTGTGTGTGTGTGTGTGTGTGTGCGTGTGTGAGTGCATACACAGTCAAGAAGTGCGCCCGCAAGCACATAGCACTCTGGGCCAGAGAACATGAATTAAGAATGTTTTAGCTATTCTGAGTCATGGACGGAGCTGTTGGTGGGTTGACTGGTGAGTACTGGTGTGTACTGGAGTGGACTGGTGAGTACTGGAGTAGACTGGTGGGTCCTGGTGAGTACTGGAGTGGACTGGTGGGTCCTGGTGAGTACTGGAGTGGACTGGTGGGTCCTGGTGAGTACTGGAGTGGACTGGTGGGTCCTAGTGAGTACTGGAGTGGACTGGTGGGTCCTGGTGAGTACTGGAGTGGACTGGTGGGTCCTAGTGAGTACTGGAGTGGACTGGTGAGTACTGGAGTAGACTGGTGGGTCCTGGTGAGTACTGGAGTGGACTGGTGGGTCCTAGTGAGTACTGGAGTGGACTGGTGGGTCCTAGTGAGTACTGGAGTGGACTGGTGGGTCCTAGTGAGTACTGGAGTGGACTGGTGCGTACTGGTGTGTGTGTGTGTGTGTGTGGATGTTCTCACTACAGATATAAGCACAGGTGCGATCCACTGGTCTGCTTCCAATATACACACACGCACACACACACACAAGCACACAGACACACACACACAGACACACACACACACACACACACACACACACACACACACACACAAACACACACACAGACACACACACACACACTGACGAAATACACACACAAACAATTAGCTAAAACTACCCAGGCCATTTACAAGCATTTAAAGTTTCATTTAAAGTTGTTTTTGTCGAGATAATTCAACCGTTGCATGCCGAGCCTTCAGACACGGGTTAGGCCGTGTGTTTGTTAATTGTTGCAGACAAAAACATTTTGAACCGAAGTGTTTTTGTTCGGTGTTAAACTGTTCGCTGTTTTGTTTGTTTTAGTAATTGTTTGCATGGCTGTTTTTTTTTTTTTTCTTTGGGGGGTTCTATTAATTTTTGTGTTTGATTTGTGTTAATTCGTTTGTTTGTTTCTATTCTTGCTTCCTTGTGTATTCCTTCTTTCTTTCTTGTGTTCCTATTCCTCTGTACCCTCTGTTCCATTCCTCCATGTCTCTGTCTCATTTCCTGTTCCTCTTCCCTTTTCTCCCCCCCCTATTCCGTTTTCTATTATCTCCCTGCATCTTATTCCTTCTTCTTTTCCTCTCTGTTCCTCCTTCTCTCCCCTCACTCATCATCTGCTCCCCATTCCTCTCCCCCTCTCACCCCTTTCCCCCCCTCAACAAAACCCCTTTTCTCCCCCCTACTCTTTCCCACCCCAACCCCCTACCCCCCCCCCCTCCCCTCCTTCATAACCAGCGGTGGAGCCAATCACAGAGGATAACCACCTCACCGAACGACCATAAAATTACGGGATTACCGCTAGGCAGGTGGGTGTTCGGACCGTAATTAGTGTCACGTGATTACCTAGGTGTTCGATATTCCCAGGCACTCTCAACCCCGTTCCTAGGACACAGGTCAACTCCGTTCCTAGGACTCAGGTCAACCTACGGTCCTAGGACACAGGTCAACTCCGTTCCTAGGACACAGGTCAACCTACGGTCCTACGACACAGGTCAACTCCGTTCCTAGGACACAGGTCAACCCACGGTCCTAGGACACAGGTCAACCCACGGTCCTAGGACACAGGTCAACCCACGGTCCTAGGACACAGGTCAACCCCGTTCCTAGGACACAGGTCAACTCCGTTCCTAGGACACAGGTCAACTCCGTTCCTAGGACACAGGTCAACCCACGCTCCTAGGACACAGGTCAACCCCGTTCCTAGGACACAGGTCAACTCCGTTCCTAGGACACAGGTCAACTCTGTTCCTAGGACTCAGGTCAACCTACGGTCCTAGGACACAGGTCAACACACGGTCCTAGGACACAATTGAAAGTTGACAAAGGCCTAGCAAGAATATTAAAACAGATTGACAGGCAGGATTGACAGGCAGGATTGACAGGCAGGATTGACCGGCAGGATTGACAGACAGCCCTTCAGTCGAATAGTAGCCTTTCCAGTCGGCCAATTCGGAAACAGGCATTATCATGCGGCTTAAATACACACAAATAACCACACACACGCGCGAACCAGACTGGTCCCAGAACAGAGAGGCATGAGCTACGAGGAAAGACTATACTGGAGTACCTTAACTCCAGTACTGGAGTACTGGAGACGACCCCGGGCGAGTACACAACACCAGCACTACAAACAAATGTCATGAATCAAATATTCCGCGTTGCGTCCAGTTGCGTGAAGCAACAGAAACATGGTCCTATTTGCAACCATGCAATTGCAAGAAGCAACCATATTCAGTCCTCTCCCTTGTCAAAGGCTATTCAGGCTATCCTTGTCAAAGGCAAAGGCAAAGGCTATCCTTGTCAAAGGCTTAAACTATAATCAGTCCTCTCCCTTGTCAAAGGCTTGTCAAAGGCCTTCCCTGGGAACCGGTCGGCCGAGCGGACAGCACGCTGGACTTGTGATCCTGGGTTCGATCCCAGGCGCCGTCGAGAAACAATGGGCAGAGTTTCTTTCACCCTATGCCCCTGTTACCTAGCAGTAAATAGGTACCTGGGTGTTAGTCAGCTGTCACGGGCTGCTTCCTGGGGGTGGAGGTCTGGTCGAGGACCGGGCCGCGGGGACACTAAAGCCCCGAAATCATCTCAAGATAACATCCCCCCCCCCCTCCCGTAGCATAGCAATAAATCTGATAGGTGAATTTTTGTTACACACTAGGATAAACAGATGGATAGAATGCATTGTACTAGGATAGATGGATACAATGCATTGTACTAGGATAGATGGATACAATGCATTGTACTAGGATAGATGGATACAATGCATTGTACTAGGATAGATGGATAGAATGCATTGTACTAGGATAGATGGATAGAATGCATTGTACTGGGATAGATGGATAGAATGCATTGTACTGGGATAGATGGATAGAATGCATTGTACTAGGATAGATGGATAGAATGCATTGTACTAGGATAGATGGATAGAATGCATTGTACTAGGATAGATGGATAGAATGCATTGTACTAGGATAGATGGATAGAATGCATTGTACTGGGATAGATGGATAGAATGCATTGTACTGGGATAGATGGATAGAATGCATTGTACTGGGATAGATGGATAGAATGCATTGTACTAGGATAGATGGATAGAATGCATTGTACTGGGATAGATGGATAGAATGCATTGTACTAGGATAGATGGATAGAATGCATTGTACTAGGATAGATGGATACAATGCATTGTACAAATGCATTCCCCACAATTATCGAAGTACTGACCCCCTCCCCCCCCCTTTCCTAGGATGCAACCCCCACAAGAGAAGCTAGCTAACTACCATGAGTACCTATTTACTGCTAGGTGAATAGCCGCATTAGGCAACCCGTCCTCGACTCAAGTCCATTCCATCCAGCGGTCGACCCCACAGATGCATTCATAATTTTTTACGTGCTGTTCATTCAAAACAGGAATTGGGCGATAGGATTGGAACCCGGGATTCCCTAAGTGCGGATCATGCAGCCCGTCCTCCAAAGACCCAAAAGTGATTCCATCCACCCGCCAAACCCCCTGTTTGTGAATAAAAAACGGTTTACACACGACTCACAACTGATTTTGTTCGAACACTTCCGGAACAAGTGCTTCACTGACGAATTTTGTTCGAACACTTCCGGAACAAGTGCTTCGCTGACGAATTTTGTTCGAACACTTCCGGAACAAGTGCTTCGCTGACGAATTTTGTTCGAACACTTCCGGAACAAGTGCTTCGCTGACGAATTTTGTTCGAACACTTCCGGAACTAGTGCTTCATTGACGAATTTTGTTCGAACACTTCCGGAACAAGTGCTTCATTGACGAATTTTGTTCGAACCTGTAAATGCTTCACCCACGTACTACAAATACAAATAATCGCCAATAGAACCTAAACACCTAACCTAACCTGTGCCTATATATGCACAATATGCTATTATATTATTAATTTATATTTGAGAAAATTCCTGTTTTGAATGAACAGCATGTTAAAATTTATGAATGCGTCTGTGGGGTCGACCGCTGGATGGAATGGACTTGAGTCGAGGACGGGTTGGGGTCGAGAAAGAACCCAACTGTACCACATTTCTGTACAGTTGAAAAAAATAAGGCTGAAAAGCAACTTATATATTCTTAGGTCTAGTATAGCAATACGTGTACTATATTAGGCAATATGTACATCTATTGGGCCTAGGATGGTTATCTTGAGATGATTTCGGAGCTTTAGTGTCCCCGCGGCCCGGTCCTCGACCAGGCCTCCACCCCCAAGAAGCAGCCCGTGATAGCTGTCTAACTTACAGGTACCTATTTACTGCTAGACAACAGGAGCATCTGGGTGAAAGAAACTCTGCCCATTGTTTCTCGCCGACGCCCGGGATCGAACCGGGGACCACAGGATCACGCGTCCAGTTTTCTGTCCGCTCAGCCGCCGGCTCCGTTAAGTTAAATTAACAATATAAATTCAATTTTTTTTCCAGTTTGTCCAAATTCTAATGTCTATCTGTCCATTATGTCAATATATATATACGGTGACCCCGTACATCGTTACTGTAAATGAACAAATCCACAAGGGCCGTGACGAGGATTCGAACCTGCGTCCGGGATCATCCCAGACGCTGCCTTAATCGACCGAGCTACGACATGGTCAAATGGCTTTTACCATGTCGTAAGTCAGTCGATTAAGACAGCGTCTGGGATGCTCCCAGACGCAGGTTCGAATCCTCGTCACGGCCCTTGTGGATTTGTTCATTTGATGCATCACGCTACTGTGATCTCTGTGTGTCATCGTTACTGTAAGTATGGTTTAGACAGGTGACTGGACGGGGGAATTAACGATACATACGAGGTAATTGACAGTCTGAAAACTACCTTCGCCGAACAGTTCTATTCTAAAACACTCACAACAGGAACACAATACTCACAACAGGAACAATACTCACAACAGGAACACAATACTCACAACAGGAACACTCACAACAGCAACACAATACTCACAACAGGAACACTCACAACAGCAACACAATACTCACAACAGGAACACTCACAACAGCAACACAATACTCACAACAGGAACACTCACAACAGCAACACAATACTCACAACAGGAACACTCACAACAGCAACACAATACTCACAACAGCAACACTCCCAACAGCACCACAACACTCACAACAGCAACACAATACTCACAACAGCAACACAATACTCACAACAGCACCACAACACTCACAACAGCACCACAACACTCACAACAGCAACACAACACTCACAACAGCAACACAATACTCACAACAGGAACAATACTCACAACAGCAACACTCCCAACAGCACCACAACACTCACAACAGCAACACAATACTCACAACAGCACCACAACACTCACAACAGCACCACAACACTCACAACAGCAACACAATACTCACAACAGCAACACAATACTCACAACAGCAATACAATACTCACAACAGGAACACTCACAACAGCAACACAATACTCACAACGAACACTCACAACAGGAACACAATACTCACAACAGGAACACAATACTCACAACAGCAACACAATACTCACAACAGCAACACAATACTCACAACAGCAACACAATACTCACAACAGCAACACAATACTCACAACAGGAACACAATACTCACAACAGCAACACAATACTCACAACAGGAACACTCACAACAGCAACACAATACTCACAACAGCAACACAATACTCACAACAGGAACACTCACAACAGCAACACAATACTCACAACAGGAACACTCACAACAGCAACACAATACTCACAACAGGAACACTCACAACAGCAACACAACACTCACAACAGCAACACTCACAAGCCATAGTGCTCTGGGAGTCACTATAGACTTTCTCATCCCTCTTCCTCACTCTCTGAGGTCATTCAAAGCTTTTCAGTTTTCCCATCTTATTCCCCACTTCCCCAAGCTGACCAAATTGTTTGGTCAGCGTTCTTAAATTGGTCTTGGGGGGCTCGTTAGGGAAGGGGGGGGGGGTGAGATGCGAGATGTGGGGGAGGTATGGGGGTTGTGGTGAAAGGAGGGGGTTGGGGGGGGATGTGGTGGAGGGGTTTATAAGGAAGGAGGTGGGGAGGATTGTGGGGAAGATGTGGGTGTTGTGGGGAAAGAAGGGGTGTTGGGGAAGGAGGGGGAGGGTGGTTGGGTTGTGGGGAAGGAGGAGGGGGGGGGGCAGGGTTGTGGGGAAGGAGGGGGGCAGGGTTGTGGTTAAGGAGGAGGGGGGGGGCAGGGTTGTGGGGAAGGAGGAGGGGGGGGCAGGGTTGTGGGGAAGGAGGGGGGCAGGGTTGTGGGGAAGGAGGGGGGCAGGGATGTGGTTAAGGAGGAGGGGGGCAGGGTTGTGGGGAAGGAGGAGGAGAGGGGGCAGGGTTGTGGGGAAGGAGGAGAGGGGGGGGGCAGGGATGTGGTTAAGGAGGAGGGAGGTTGAGAGTTACACGGAGAAATCACCTGTGTGCTGGGGCCCTCCAGGAGTTGTTTACACCTGAGAGGCGGCGGCCAGAACCACGTGAGTGACGGAATAACCACACTAAAAATAGTAAATAAAGAGGCCCTCACCTGTCACTCCCGGCACTCCTCACCATCCATCCCGCGAGGCCTGGGCCGACGGGTGTAAATAGTGACGAACGCTGTGATTAGGCCGTCTATTAGAGGCTAATTACCGTAAATCAGAGCTTCAGGGAGGGCGCCGGGCCCAGGAGGCAATCCGGCAGAGATATGGGAAAACAATGAAAAGGTGGTGATTTTGATCGAACGAAACCAGCCATTAGGGATGATTACGAGAGGGAGGAAGGGGAAAAGAAGAGAGATGGGGCAAGAGAGGAGCGGGTGTTAATCGCCGGAGTACGGGCGTAAATGAGGGGGCAAGGAAAAAACGTTGGGAAGTTCGTTATTTATCTAGGAGAAGGAACTCGGAGTGAAATATTTGAGTGTGGCGGCGTGTGGCAACCGCGCGTGTTGTGGGGTGAAAACCTGGAGCCGGGACGATTAAAACGAAAACAAAACAAATCCAGCTGTGAGTTTACTTCGTAGAGTCGCCGCCATCTTGGAAGCATCACATACGACATCATTATGAGATAATTGGCCCTTTAAATGAGATAATGATGCTATTACGTGGAAAAAATATAAATATATATTTAAATAGAAGAAATTGAAACGCATAAAGTTTATCTCAGACGGAAACAGCAGACGTCAAGAATAATTATATATTTTTTTAACCTCACCCGTGGAGCCGGTTGGCCGAGCGGACAGCACGCTGGACTTGTGATCCTGGGTTCGATCCCAGGCGCCGGCGAGAAACAACGGGCAAAGTTTCTTTCACCCTATGCCCCTGTCACCTAGCAGTAAAATAGGTACCTGGGTGTTAGTCAGCTGTCACGGGCTGCTTCCTGGGGGTGGAGGCCTGGTCAAGGACCGGGCCGCGGGGACACTAAAGCCCCGAAATCATCTCAAGATAACCACCCGCCCCCTCCACCCCAAATGGCTAAATATTTGTATGAAAAAAGTTTCTATGACATTATGATTTTTAAAGTGTTATTTTATTATTAAAACCCGCTCAATATTTATAAGAGACAAAGGGGGGGGGGGGTAATATTGGAATCAAAACAAGCCTAATCAACACAAAACCCGGCGTTATATTTTAATGTCTAATCAAAACAATCATTAACCTCCCAAACAAAAATCTAATCAAAACAACCCAAAGTAACAGAATAAACAACTTTACCTCAGCCAATTAAGCCCGTCAGTCAATTAGCCTAACAATTATGTCACTAATTACTCATTTAACCCCCCCCCCCCTCCACCCAATTCAACACATACCAATGAATACCACACACCCCTACAAACACCCCCCCCCTCCCCTCCCCCATACACACAGAAATCACAACAGCGTGATATATCAAAAGAACAAATCCACAAGGGCCGTGATGAGGGTTCGAACCTTCGTTCGGGGTAATACCAGACGCTGCCTTAGTCAGCGCCAAGACATGGTTAAAAGAGTTGCAAATTGTGGCTTTGTGCACACACAAGGCATTATAAACACATGATGGTGTAAAGCTCTCTGTGTCACTGTGTATTTACAAATATATACAAGTGTGTATACTGTATTTGTGTATATTGTAAATACACAGTATTTACTGTAATTAAGGTACATTTGGTCGTTTGTCAACAGGTTTTAATTAGGTCGTTGACAGATCTTCAGACAAACAGCTAGGTAATCCTTTAACATAATTCGAACGACACCAATATACACATTTCGTTCTGTCCGGGGGACAGTAGATAGGTACCCAGGGGTACCTATCCACTGCTAGGTGAACAGGTCCATTAGGTGAAAGGAAACGTGCCCAATCATTTCTGTCCCGCCCGGGGAAACGCTGAAAGAGTTAACTTTAATCCTGGATAACATCCAGGACTAAAAAGGAATACTTACTGGTTGGTTAACAGGGGGGGGGAGAAGGGGGGCGGGCTTAACGACCCTCTAGAGGTTGAAAGGCCTTCAACCCAACACTAAAAACTCAAACAACCACGTCAACCAACCACCCTCCACGTATAACCACCTCCCATAACCCACAACAACCACTAACTATAACAATATCTTACTACCAACCAACCAACAACCACAACAACCACCAACCACAACAAGGCGCTCAACACCACACCACCAAATGTAAACAAAGCCACGTGCTTCCCACACCCCCCCCCAAAAAAAACGTTTCCTGTAGCCAAAAACGTCCCCCACTATTCCCTCGATATGTCTCACTGGCAACAGGTCTGTCTACTAACAAACTACTCAACCACCCAATGGCCCAATCAGGCGAGACAAGTGGCATGTGTCACCGCCGCGGAGAGGAGGAAGGAGGGGAAAGAGGGGGAAGAAACGAGGGGGTGAGATCTTTCGTATATAAGAGGGACAAATGTCAATTTTTTGTAAGAATATCTTCTACGAAAAAAAATTCTTGAAAGGGTGTCTTCTCCAAGTTGGTAACAGTAGTTCTCTTATTCATTCCGTTTTATAGAGGATGTGTTGGTAATACTGTGTGTGTGTGTCTCTGTATGTTAGTGTATATGTGTAGTTAGTGTGTATGTGTAGTTACAGGATGAGAGCTATACGGTCTTGGTGTCCCGTCTTCCCGGCACTCTTTGTCGTATAACGCTTTGAAAGTACTGTAATGTGTGTGTGTGTGTACTTAGCTATTTGGACTCATCTAGTTGTGCTTGCGGGGGTTGAGCTCTGGCTCTTTGGTCCAGTCTCTCAACCGTCAATCAACTAATGTACAGGTTCCTGTGTGTGTGTGTGTGTGTGTGTGTGTGTGTGTGTGTGTGTGTGTGTGTGTGTGTGTGTGTGTCTTTGTGTGTGTGTGTGTGTGTGTGTCTTTGTGTGTGTGTCTTTGTGTGTGTGTGTGTGTGTGTGTGTCTTTGTGTGTGTGTCTTTGTGTGTGTGTGTGTGTGTGTGTGTCTTTGTGTGTGTGTCTTTGTGTGTGTGTGTTTGTCTTTTCAACATAAAACAGTGACAAAATAGGAAAGAAAATCACTCTTCCCCTACATTCTTACCCACACCTGTTACATCTACTCCCCCTCCCATATCCCCCATCCCATCCCCCCTCTCCCACGTCTCCGTGAAGAGTGCCGCGTCAGCAGAAAATGAGAGGGGGGAGAAAAACGAGTGAGAGAGTGAGAGGGAGGGAAAGAGGCGTGTCTTCTGAGGGCTGTTTATGGTCTTAGACAAGGTGATTCGCCAGTTGTGTGATAGATTGAGACAGATCCTCTTGCCGGAATCACGGATTCACGCCGCTATGAACAATGCTTCCTGGGGAACTGGAAGGGAGAGAGAGGGAGGGGGGGGGGGGGTAAGTAGGCTGTAGGAGCAAGAAAAGGGAAGAGGGTGAGACCTATTATACAGAAGGGTAACCTTCGGTGGTGACTTGAACTGGTACTGGATTAAAAAGGTTTGAGTTGAAGGAAATATAATAGTGTTGCAATATAGTTTAGAGCAGAGGGGGGGGGGGAAATGAGAGCTAGAGAGAGAGAGAGAGAGAGAGAGAGATTAAGATTTCAGCTCAATTGGTGGCTGAGCCCTGAGATAATGGAGGAAGTTTGTTTAGAAAATGTGGACGAGATTAGCATCTTCCAGCACCCTTCCCCCTATCCCCACCTCCCTCCCCCCCCCTATCCCCCACCCCTCCCCCCCCTATCCACCACCCCTTAAACACAACACTCGACTACCCTTCTCCCTCCCCCCCCCCCCTATCACACAAACGACCCCCTTATCCTTCTCACCTTAAAAAAAAAACACCACCCAACACGACTCCATCTTGTTGTTCCTTGACACACACACACACACACGCACACGCACACGCACACGCACACACACCCGACACGACCTTCCCCCGATACAAGGTCCCACCCACTCCACACTCACAGATAGCAACAATATCGACGACAACTTCGACAACAATGGACAACACGACACCGTCCTCAGCCAATCAGCGGAGGGCAAACCTAGCCACCAACGACCTGGTCTGACCAGCTGACGCTAACAACGCCATTCCCGGTGATTAAGGAAGCGCCAATGAGAGGAGATCTTGGAGATCTTGCTCAAAAGAGGGGAAATGTCCCCCTCTCTCTCTATCCTCATAGCCATCCGCTGGAGATTAATTGATTACCGCGCGATATGTCTTTTTATTACGAGTCACTATGGCGGGGTGTCCACTCACAGGATGAGTGACGCTGCCCAATACTGTCACTATGGCGGTGTGTCCACTCACAGGATGAGTGGCGCTGCCCAATACTGTCACTATGGCGGTGTGTCCACTCACAGGATGAGTGACGCTGCCCAATACTGTCACTATGGCGGTGTGTCCACTCACAGGATGAGTGACGCTGCCCAATACTGTCACTATGGCGGGGTGTCCACTCACAGGATGAGTGGCGCTGCCCAATACTGTCACTATGGCGGTGTGTCCACTCACAGGATGAGTGACGCTGCCCAATACTGTCACTATGGCGGTGTGTCCACTCACAGGATGAGTGACGCTGCCCAATACTGTCACTATGGCGGGGTGTCCACTCACAGGATGAGTGGCGCTGCCCAATACTGTCACTATGGCGGGGTGTCCACTCACAGGATGAGTGACGCTGCCCAATACTGTCACTATGGCGGTGTGTCCACTCACAGGATGAGTGGCGCTGCCCAATACTGTCACTATGGCGGTGTGTCCACTCACAGGATGAGTGGCGCTGCCCAATACTGTCACTATGGCGGTGTGTCCACTCACAGGATGAGTGACGCTGCCCAATACTGTCACTATGGCGGTGTGTCCACTCACAGGATGAGTGGCGCTGCCCAATACTGTCACTATGGCGGTGTGTCCACTCACAGGATGAGTGGCGCTGCCCAATACTGTCACTATGGCAGTGTGTCCACTCACAGGATGAGTGGCGCTGTCCAATACTGTCACTATGGCGGTGTGTCCACTCACAGGATGAGTGGCGCTGCCCAATACTGTCACTATGGCGGTGTGTCCTCTCACAGGATGAGTGGCGCTGCCCAATACTGTCACTATGGCGGTGTGTCCACTCACAGGATGAGTGGCGCTGCCCAATACTGTCACTATGGCGGTGTGTCCACTCACAGGATGAGTGGCGCTGCCCAATACTGTCACTATGGCGGTGTGTCCACTCACAGGATGAGTGGCGCTGCCCAATACTGTCACTATGGCGGTGTGTCCACTCACAGGATGAGTGACGCTGCCCAATACTGTCACTATGGCGGTGTGTCCACTCACAGGATGAGTGGCGCTGCCCAATACTGTCACTATGGCGGTGTGTCCACTCACAGGATGAGTGGCGCTGCCCAATACTGTCACTATGGCGGTGTGTCCACTCAC
This sequence comes from Procambarus clarkii, assembly GCF_040958095.1. Lineage (NCBI taxonomy): Eukaryota > Metazoa > Arthropoda > Malacostraca > Decapoda > Cambaridae > Procambarus > Procambarus clarkii. Next base: position 15,692,582 of record NC_091207.1, on the reverse strand, counting down.
AGGATGAGTGGCGCTGCCCAATACTGTCACTATGGCGGTGTGTCCACTCACAGGATGAGTGACGCTGCCCAATACTGTCACTATGGCGGTGTGTCCACTCACAGGATGAGTGACGCTGCCCAATACTGTCACTATGGCGGTGTGTCCACTCACAGGATGAGTGGCGCTGCCCAATACTGTCACTATGGCGGTGTGTCCACTCACAGGATGAGTGGCGCTGCCCAATAAACTCGCCCCTCGGTGCAAAATTTCAGTTTAAATTTGCTCCCCGTCCGAGTATAAGCGTTAGTATACTTTAAAGAAGGGGGTTGCTTTTCTTCTTTTAAAGGGAAAGGGGAAGAGATCTTTAAGGGGGTGAAGAGGGCCCCCTTAAAGGGGTAAGGGGGCTGTAGCCCCCTCACCAAAACAAACAGGTAAAAGAAACACACACACACACGACATGACATGAAAATAAGACATTTTCAATTGTTTAATTTGTCCCCTCCCCCCTCTATTCTCCCTCCCCCTCCCCCTCCTCCCCTAAAATAAAACATTAAAACACAGCTGAACGCCACAACCCCCCCCCCTCCCCCCTACCCCCCCTACCCCCTACCCCCCCCCTCCCCCCTTCCCCCCCCTTACCCAAACAAACAAAATAAAACCCGCGACACACGTCTTGAACCAGTCACTCAGAGCTGAAAGCTAACAACCCAACAACGGCTCGTTAACTGCAGATAAACACCCATGGATAATAACCCCCCCCCAACCCCCAACCCCCCCCCCCCCCCCCTCCTCCAGACATGCTGCCCACACCTGGTAATTATCGTACGCGGACATCGTAATTATCCTACCATCCCCCCCCCCCCCCCCCGCAACAATACCTTGGACCAGGGACTCGACCTTCTGGTCACAGGAGTTGTAATTACAGTCTTAATTACTGAACCAGGACAAACACTAACAACATAGTCTAGGGGGGGGGGGGCTGGTGGTAATTGTCGCGGCAGGGATCGTAATTATTCCACCCCCCCCCCCTTTCAGGTACGAGTTCTATCGTACAATAATACTTTGGGTAATATTGTAATTTGAAAAATGATTCAGAATGGTCTAAATGAAATGACACAATACTGGCTATTGTAGGATATTAAGTCATATGGAACCACAGTATCGTACCTGGAACCACAGTATCGTATCTGGAACCACAGTATCGTACTGGGACCACAGTATCGTGCATGGGACCACAGTATCGTACCTGGAACCACAGTATCGTGCATGGAACCACAGTATCGTGCATGGAACCACAGCATCGTGCATGGGACCACAGTATCGTACCTGGAACCACAGTATCGTGCATGGAACCACAGTATCGTGCATGGAACCACAGTATCGTGCATGGAACCACAGTATCGTGCATGGAACCACAGTATCGTGCATGGAACCACAGTATCGTGCATGGAACCACAGTATCGTGCATGGAACCACAGTATCGTGCATGGGACCACAGTATCGTACCTGGAACCACAGTATCGTACCTGGAACCACAGTATCGTACCTGGAACCACAGTATCGTGCATGGAACCACAGTATCGTGCATGGAACCACAGTATCGTGCATGGGACCACAGTATCGTACCTGGAACCACAGTATCGTGCCTGGAACCACAGTATCGTACCTGGAACCACAGTATCGTACCTGGAACCACAGTATCGTACCTGGAACCACAGTATCGTACCTGGAACCACAGTATCGTACCTGGAACCACAGTATCGTGCATGGAACCACAGTATTGTGCATGGAACCACAGTATTGTACCTGGAACCACAGTATTGTACCTGGAACCACAGTATTGTACCTGGAACCACAGTATCGTACCTGGGAACCACAGTATCGTACCTGGAACCACAGTATCGTACCTGGGAACCACAGTATCGTACCTGGGAACCACAGTATCGTACCTGGAACCACAGTATCGTGCATGGAACCACAGTATTGTGCATGGAACCACAGTATTGTACCTGGAACCACAGTATCGTACCTGGAACCACAGTATCGTACCTGGGAACCACAGTATCGTACCTGGGAACCACAGTATCGTACCTGGAACCACAGTATCGTACCTGGGAACCACAGTATTGTACCTGGAACCACAGTATCGTACCTGGGACCACAGTATCGTACCTGGGAACCACAGTATCGTACCTGGGACCACAGTATCGTACCTGGGAACCACAGTATCGTACCTGGGACCACAGTATCGTACCTGGGAACCACAGTATTGTACCTGGAACCACAGTATCGTACCTGGAACCACAGTATCGTACCTGGAACCACAGTATCGTACTTGGAACCACAGTATCGTACCTGGAAGTATAGTATCGTACCTGGAACCACAGTATCGTACCTGGGAACCACAGTATCGTACCTGGAACCACAGTATTGTACCTGGGACCACAGTATCGTATTTGTAACCACAGTATCGTACTTGTAACCACAGTATCGTACTTGGAACCACAGTATCGTACTTGGAACCACAGTATCGTACTTGGAACCACAGTATCGTGCATGGAACCACAGTATCGTACCCGGAACCACAAGATAATTCAACTGATAATCTAATCCGCAAATCATCAAGCTTTTAATCAACGAAACCTTTACATCATTTCTTAATCATAGCTGCATTGTTTACATTTATGAAATACTTCACAAGCTCCCAAACTTCACAACCCAAAAGTTGTTGTTGTTGTTATAAACAACTTCGTAGTGCTACGGAGGTGGTAAAGTGATTAGTGTAAACAAAGCCGCCATGATTAGGAAAAGATGCACTGGTTTCGTTAGTAGGTGATCCCCTGGTGCTGAGTAGCAAGACCTGAGAGCTCTTAGTAAGAGCGTCTGAGTAGTTGGTAAGGTGAGTGGGCGGATATCGTGCGATATCAAGGTGATGAGAAATGCTATCGTTCGTTATCAAGCTGAGGGGGAAATGCTATCGTGCGTTATCAAGCTGATAGGGAAAACGCTATCGTGCGTTATCAAGCTGGGGGGAAATGCTATCCTGCGTTATCAAGCTGAGGGGAAATGCTATCCTGCGTTATCAAGCTGAGAGGGAAATGCTATCCAGCGTTAACAAGGTGAGAGGGGGGTTAGGCTATCGTGCATTCACTAGAAGAGACAAAGGCTATCGTTCATTGACAAGCCCAGGGCAAGGATATCGTGCATTGACAAGGTGAAGGGAAAGATATCGTGCGTTACCAAGATGATGGGGAGGAGGGGGCTAGGCTATCGTGCGTGTCAGGAGGTTATCGTACACCAGGGTAATAATACGCACCGGAGAATGTTTACAGCCCTAAGCCTCACACACTACGGGGCTGTTGTGGTTGGCCCCCTGCAGGGGAGGAGGAAGGGAAGGTACTGAGAGATGGGAGGGGGAGGGAGGAAGGGAAGGGGCTGAGAGATGCGAGGGGGAGGGAGGAAGGGAAGGGGCTGAGAGATGGGAGGGGGAGAGAGGAAGGGAAGGGGCTGAGAGATGGGAGGGGGAGGGAGGAAGGGAAGGGGCTGAGAGATGGGAGGGGGGGAGGAAGGGAAGGGGCTGAGAGATGGGAGGGGGGGAGGAAGGGAAGGGGCTGAGAGATGGGAAGAGGCTGAGAGATGGGAAGGGGGGGGGAGGGAGAAAGGGACAGGAAGGATAAGGAATGGGTAAAACTGGGATAAAAGGTATGGGTGCATGAATGGAGGAGAGACAGAGAGAGAAAGGTAAGTGGGAAAGGAATTATGAATGAAAGGGGTGAGAATCGAATAGGCTGCTCTCCTCTCTATATTTTTTTCCTTGTGGTTCCTCCCTTTTCTAATCAGCAGGAGTGCGTGAGAGGTTCACATCAGCAAGGGAAAGGGGTGGAAGAGAGAGAGAGATGGGGAAAGTGAAGGGAGGGGCAAGAGGATCTAGGAAAGGTAAGCTTAGAGTTTTAGGCAGGTCAGGCAGGTACTACTTTCCTATTTACTGCCCTTCGTCCTATTTTCTGCCCTTCACCCACTTACTGCCCTTGGGGCCAGATTCACGAAGCAGCTACGCAAGCACTTACGAACATGTCCATCTTTTCTCAATCTTTGGCGGCTTTGTTTACAATTATTAAACAGTCAGTGAGCTCCGAGGCACCAGGAGGCTGTTTATAACAATAACAACAGTTGATTGGGAAATTTTCATGCTTGTAAACTGTTTAATAAATGTAACCAAAGCCGTCAAAGATTGAGGAAAGATGTACAAGTTGGTAAGTGCTTGCGTAACTGCTTCGTGAATCTGGCCCCTTTATTCCTCTACACATACGAGGGTAGAAACCACTAAACTATTACTGCCCTGAGGAGAAACACTCCTACGTAGGCACACCTAGGTAGGAGTCGTGGGGAATAGGGATGGAGGGAGTTGATGGGACAGGTGGTGATGGGTAGCAAGTGATAGGAGGGATATGAGGAAGGAATGCTGAGATGGTGAGGGAGGGAAAGTGATGGAATGGTGTGGGTGGGAGGGGGGAAATGTGATGGAGACTCCCCCTTCCTTTTCAGCCATTACCGGCCAGCAAACAAGGCCATTCAGTAGTTCCCCCGTCTCGGGGAGGGTTAAAGACCCTGTGAGCTAAGTCCTACTTTTATCTCTAGTACTACTATTATCTCCCTCATTCTCTCTCTCCCTCCCCCATACCCCTTTCCTTCTCCCTCCCTTCATTCTCTCCCACCTGTGTCTTCTCCTTCTCCATTTATGTTTATTCTCATCTTTCTGTCATTCTTCTTCTTCCCTTCTTTCTCCAAACACACTTCCATCTTGGGAAGAGAGGGAATAGAGGGGAAACAGAGGAGGAAGGGGGTAGAGACAATGGGGAAGGGAAATTGAGGGGAAAAGGGAGAAGGGGGGTGAGAGGTCTCTAGTGTCAAATAGGGAAAGAAAAAAGGGTAGACGGAAGAGAAGGGAGGAGGGTGAAGATGAGGGAGGAGGCGGTAGGTAGGATGAGGGAGGAATGGGTAAAGGGGGGAATATGCATCCAGCGACCCCCCCCGTCCCCCCTCTTGACAGCCCCTTCCCCCCCCCCCTCTTGACAGCTCGGTAAAAACTACCCCCATGGGCACCATAGGCTGACTCTAGTGAACTCTCTTAATAGTGTCTCTCCCTCACCCTGAGAAGGGAGAGGATGTGGGGGGGGGAGTGAGGGGGGGGAGAGTGAGGGGTGTGTGGGGGGGGGAGAGTGAGGGGTGTGTGGGGGGGGTGTGAGAGGGGTGAGAATGGGGTGAGGACGGGGTGAGTGTGAGGGGGAGAGTGAGGGGGAGGATGTGGGAGGGGAGGGTGTGAGGGGAGGGGAAGAGGCAGGTGTTAAGATAAAGGGACACAAGGGAGGGGGAGGAGGGGAGAATGGAGGAAGGATGCAAATGTAGTGGAAATGAGGAATAATGAGACATAGAGAAAACAAATGAGGCAACTGGAAGTGAGGAGGTAGGTAAGAGAGACAAATAAACCCCCATGATAAAAGATACTTAGAATACTCATAAGAACAGTTTAAAAATGGAATAAATGAGGGTCTTAAGAAGAAAGGAAATAGGAGGAGAAACAGTTAAGAGAGGAGCCAAATATAAAGAGGAACAGATGGGAGAGAGCGCGGAGGATAGAACAATTAGTCTGTCTGCTATTCCTTGGCTATACGAGGATGCTACACAACCCCCCCCCCTATCCCCCCTGCCCCCCCTCTTCACTAGTCACTGTAAGGACTCAATTCCCACCAAGGAAATATGCTGTCCAAGACGGAGGGTGTTGGGCACTGTGCAAAAGTTATATAAAGATATATAGGAGGAGGAGGAGGAGAAAAAAGAGATAATAAAGAAGGGGGAATAGACAGGGAAGTAGACGAGCAACTGGAAGAAAACGAATGAGACTTGAAAGAGACTAAGTGATAAGGGATAGGGAAATAGATAAGGAACTAAAGATAGATACGTGATAGATAGAAGGCCATGCAACAGGCTGATGAAAGGGGGAATTAAGAAACAGGAGAAGTGAAAAGAAGACAAACAAGATGGAGAAAGGAATCAGCCCAGAAAATAACTATCAGTCCTCTTTTTTAACAAGTCATGCATAAGGGGAACCACAATAGCTTGATGTATCTACGAGAAAACCATTGCTGGGGCCCACTGGAACCATACCATCCCGGCTGACCTTAAGACATATCATGGTCCAGGCGGCTAATTAATGCGCCTGGGGTTACCCAGGACCCTCGTTCGAGCCTCTTGCTCTAATAATTTTCCACTGATTTCTTACTTGTCAAAAAAAACAAAACAATTATAATGTTTAAATAATTCTATGTAAATTGGTTAGCTTCTCTTTCCTTATTAACAAGTAAACTAAATGAACAAATGAACAACAAGTAAACTGTTTTATAAACAATTACACACAATTTACAAGAAAAACAAATGAAGAACCAAAGAGCAAATCAAGCAACGCTGTAAACGCAAGGACAACTTGGTCATTTACAAACACAAAGAGAACAAAAAAAAAAAAACAGCGAACAAAGACACTGGAAGAACAAAGCCAGCAAGAGAGGCTCGAACAAAGACACAGACAAACACAGCACAAGAGATCACAGGATGTCAACAGCCAGTGTCAACACGTGACAGACAAAGACATGCCTTTTGACGCGAGGGAGGGGGGGGGGTTAAGGGAGGGTGGGAGGGGGACAAGGGAGGGGGGGCGGTTAAGGGAGGGAGGGGACAAGGGAGGGGGGGTTAAGGGAGGGAGGGGACAAGGGAGGGGGGGGGGGTTAAAGGAAGGAGGCGAGGGGAGGAAGGTAAGATAGAGAGGAAGGGGAGAGAGGAGGAAGGTAAGATAGAGGAGCTTAAAGGAATGGAAGGTAAGGGGACAGGGTAGGGGAAGGTAAAAGGGAAGGGGGAGGGAAGGTAATAGGGAGGAGGGGTGTTGGGAAGATGAGGAGGGGAGGAAAGAGAAGAAAGAAGGAGGGGAGGGGAGGGGAGAAGAGAAAGGAAGGAGGCTGCGAAAGGGGAATGAGAATCTGAGAATGAAAGGAGAGACAAAAGGAAATGATGATAAATAAGAGGGAATAAGGTATATAGAAAGAGAGAGGAACATCCAATGCCAGAGAGGAGGAGGGAAGAGCACAGAAAAAGAGTGAAAAATAAAGAAGGGAAAAGGGAAAGAGAAACAGGAACTAGGGTTAATAAGGAAAACGAGATAAAGGAGAGAACAGAGAAATGAGAAAAGAGAAGAGGAGATAGAGATAGTACAGAAAGAAGAAATTGTGTATGTGAATTAGAGAGAGAGAGAGAGAGAGAGAGAGAGAGAGAGAGAGAGAGAGAGAGAGAGAGAGAGAGAGAGAGAGAGAGAGAGAGAGAGAGAGAAAGAGAGAGAGAAAGAGAGAGAGAGAGAGAGAGAGAGAGAGAGAGAGAGAGAGAGAGAGAGAGAGAGAGAGAGAGAGAGAGAGAGAGAGAGGGGGAAGAGCAGAGGGGATGGGCAAGGAATGACTCCCAAGGGCGACATTTTACCAAACAAGAAACTGTATTAAGAGCAAGCATAAACAAAGTCCCCCACTACACACACACACACACACACACACACACACACACACACACACACACACACACACACACACACACACACACACACACACACACACACACACAAGAGTGCAAGAGTTGCGTATGTCATAAAGAGAGCGAATAAGAGTCGCTAATAAATAAAGAGCTGGAGAGTGCAAAATCCCACTTACAGAACCATTTTTAAATGAAAATCAGAAAATACACGTTAAAAGGCCATAGGATGAGGCGAGGTCGGGGCCCAGGAGCTAATATCCAACCTAGCAAGCACCTCCAGGTGCTATAAGCACAACTAGGTGAGCATAGCCACCCCCCCCTCCCCCCAAAATATCTTCGCATCACCTGCAAGCTTCGACACACGGAGACTAATTACCGAACGAGGTCATTTGCTTACAGCAGGATCGTTATGGACATTTAGAACTGGGGCATCGAGGGATAACCACGTGCTACTTTTCACTAATTGCCAATTATGTCTTGAGACGTTTTGCTGTACGTAAGGGGGGGGTTCTTCAAGAGGAAACTAGATTGTTTCCTTCAAGGAGTGCCGGACCAACCGGGCTGTGGTGGGTATGTGGGCCTGCGGGCCGCTCCGAGCAACAGCCTGGTGGACCAAACTCTCACAAGTCAAGTCTGGCCTCGGGCCGGGCTTGGGGAGTAGAAGAACTCCCAGAACCCCATCAACCAGGCATCAACCAGGTATCAACCAGGTATCAACCAGGTATCAACCAGGTATCAACCAGGTATCAACCAGGGTCGTTTCCTCTCAGGTCTAGTGAATGTAGAGGGAATGTTTTCTAGTGTCAAGATGCTCAAAATAAGCATTTGGGATGCTGAGGAAGACTGTGTAGTACGATCTATTCAGGGTGAGCATTGCAGGGCTTAGGACGAACATAGGTTAAATGGGGGAGGGGGGGTGGGGGGGATAATGGGGGGGGGAGGGGAAATTACAAGGAGCAGCGGCAGGCTCGCTACATGATAACAAGGTCATTCCACCCCTATAAAGATTACTTACATAAACCCCTCCCTCCCTCCCCCCTTCCTAGCCTCTGCTATCGCTGCTCATTTGCTGAAATCCACCATGACCCCCTCCCCCTCCCCCACCATCCCCCCCTCCCTTGTTCCCCCTATTCCCGCTTATCTATCTACCCTACCTCTAATCCCGTCTACCTCCTTTCTATTCCTTCCCTTCGTGAACCATCTCTCCCCCCTTCCTCATCTGCCCCTCCCCCCTTCCCTTGCCCCACAGTGAAGCCACCCCTTCCCCCTCTCCCCAACCCCCTCCCTTCTCCCCCACCCCAAATACCCCTCTGGAAGAGCTACACGCAATTCCTAGTGATAAAACGGAAACCTGGTGCTCATAAAGGAGTAGGAACCTCTGAGGGGAAGATTGCGTGTCGGAAGGGGGAAGGGAGGGGAGAAAAGGGAGGGGAAGAATGGGGGAGGGGGAGGGGAAGAATGGGGGAAAGGGGAAATGAGGGGTTAGGGGATAATGCGAGGGTAAGTGTGGGGGAGTTTAGGAGAGTGGGGAAGAAAGAGGAAGGGGAATGATGCAAAGGGATAGGGAAAGCTTGAGTGGTATAGAAGTGGGGAAAAAAGGGGGTAAGGGGGAAATGGAAAGGTAAGCGTGGGGAGATTGGAAGGGGAAAAGGGGAATGTGGGGAAGAAGAGGATATCAGTTGAGACACAGAATTATAATCAATATGGAAAGGAAGGAAGAGAGGGAGGGGGGGAAGGAAGGAAGGAAGAGAGGGAGGGAGGAAGGAAAGGGGAGGAGATCCCTGAGAAGCAGGAAAGAGGAAAGGGAAAAGGGAGAAAGGGAAAGAGGTACATAAGGTTAAGCGCCACCACAGTCACTTATCTCTTACCCTCATCTCCCCTTACCAGTCCTCGTTAAACCCCAATTCCCCTTTCCCCTCTGCTCATACACTCATATACATATACATAAACATAAGCACATATACACATATTATATAGGTTGAGAGGCGGGACCAAAGAGCCAGAGCTCAACCCCCGCAAGCACAAATAGGTGTATAGGTGAGTACACATATACATATTATATATTTTTTTACACACACATATATATATATATATATATATATATATATATATATATATATATATATATATATATATACAAAATATATAGAAATACACACATATACATACAAACACATATATAGAAATTATATACATATACATTCACATACCTATTTAAATATATACTTAAGTTGTTCAGAATGATCTAACAAGGGTTAGGTTAGGACACCTGACAGCTGAGTGGACAGCACTTCGGATTCGTAGTCCTGAGATTCCGGGTTCGATCCCCGGTGGAGGCAGAGACAAATGGGCAAAATGTTTCTTTCACCCTGATGCCCCCTGTTCACCTAGCAGTAAATAGGTACCTGGGAGTTAGACAGCTGCTACAGGCTGCTTCCTGGGAAGTGTGTAACAAAATGGAGGTCTGGTCGAGGACCGGGCCGCGGGGACGCTAAGCCCTGAAATCATCTCAAGATAAAGTACTGCAATCCACATTATCATGAGTAATACCATCATATTTACGCCGAGGACCATCGAGGATTGAACTCGGACCAGGAGAGCACTTGGCTCCTAATGGAGGAAGAGGTCTGAAAGCACTCAAGCTGCTACCCAATCACAGCTTAGGCCTTACCCTAGGGTACCATGACATTAAGGGTGGATTACCTTCCCCTACACCTTTAGAAGCAGATAGGTAAGTTGTAGGTTAGGAAAGAGGGAAGGGGTGGTGGTTAAGGAAGGCCCCCCCCCTCACACACACACACACACCCACACCCACACCCACACACACACACCCACACCCACACACACACACACACACACCCACACCCACACCCACACCCACACACACACACCAAAGAGCCAAAGCTCAACCCCCACAAGCACAAATAGGTGAGTATAGGTGAGTACACACACACACACACACACACACACACACACACACACACACACACACACACACACATACACACACACACACACACACACACACACACACACACACACACACACACACACACACACACACACACACACACACACACTTTAAGAACAGTTGCCTGTCACAGTTACCTCACCCTAGAGGCTTATTCCCTCTGGTGGAAGCCACAGAAGAATATCATAGAGGATCACCCTCGTTCCTAAAGAGGCACCAACACAAGAGGATATGTTCACTCAGTAGCTGCATGATGGGGGGGGATAAGGAGGGGGGGTGATGTGGGGGGGTTGGAGGGGAAGGTTGAGTGGTTCAGAAGGGAGGGGTTGGGAGTGGTGAGGAAAGGTTAAGGGGAAGAAACAGGAATCTCAAATGCTGAGCATAATGGTCTCCTTAGTTCTTGTAGGAGGAGGGGGAAAGGGAGGGGGTGGGTGAGGGGGAGGGGTTAAAATCATTGGGGGAGGAAGGGAAGAAGATGTAAAAAAAAAAAAGAGAGAGGTGTTCGCTATCGTTAAATTGAGCGTTTAATCGAACAGCCACCGAGAGGAATGCTAAGGTGTTCGTTTTTTTCTATAGTAGTGAAGACCTCTCTTAGTGCCTGTTTGAAATTAAATGCATGAATGGAGTAGATTGAAGAGACGAAGATAGGAGTAGGGTAAGAGAGAGAGAGAGAGAGAGAGAGAGAGAGAGAGAGAGAGAGAGAGAGAGAGAGAGAGAGAGAGAGAGAGAGAGAGAGAGAGAGAGAGAGAGAGAGAGAGAGAGAAACAATTTTAATATATATAATGAATTTCTAAATTAGAACATGCACCAGAACTCACGCTTGCAATGAATAGAAGCGGATTAACACACAAGGGGATTGGTTAGACATGCTAATCATTGCAATGATGCTTAAGACATCATCGATAGACGAGAGTAAACATCATTTGCAAGTGAAAATCGTTTAAAAATGCATTAGTAATGGCAATAAAACAAATCCTTGCCCAACCCAATCAGCCAACACCCCCACCATTCTCCCCTACCTCCCCACCATCGCTAAGACCAGTCTCTTGGAATTAAGAGGGCAAGAGGAGATATGTAGATGCTGGGTGAAACAGCAACCACCACTATAACGACTACCACAATTCAACCACCATTACCACTATCCTAGGCCACCACTACCACACACAACCATTAATAAACACCACACCACCATCATTGTTAGCTAAACTACGCCATCACCACCAATACTACACCACAATCTCCTCCATCCTACCACACCACCACACCACAACCACCACCACTCAACCACCAACACAACATCACCTCCACCATCCTACCACACCACCACACCACTACTACCACCACCACACCTCCACCATCCTACCACACCACCACACCACTACCACCACTCAACCACCAACACAACATCACCTCCACCATCCTACCACACCACCACACCACTACCACCACTCAACCACCAACACAACATCACCTCCACCATCCTACCACACCACCACAACCACCACTCAACCACCACCACCACATCAAACAAGCCCAGCATAACACACAAAGTAATGACTTTCACCAATTACGTCCCTCTTTAAAAATTGGGGCCCATTACCAACGCCTACTAATGGCATTATCAGCAACGGATCTTCAAATATTTTCAGTGTTGACTAATGATTCTCCTTTTGTACATAACGGACCCTAATTACATACCACAGTCCCATGTAATAGCATAATTAGGGGTCAGAAAGGTCAGTTCACGTGGAAAGTATTATATATATATATATATATATATATATATATATATATATATATATATATATATATATATATATATATATATATATATATACTAAAATAGTAAGTTAAGGGTCCTCCGGTAAGCTAGGAGGGAATTCGTCTAAATTTTCAAAACGTTATGAAAAATGTTAATTGAAAATTTCCTCTCCTAACCTTATCAAATAAGCTAGAGGACTCAAACAGAAAACGGGAGACTACATCACTTTAATGAGCCGATTTCGTTTCAAATTACGTCAATTTTTGGCCATAGCGCGCATACGGGGGATAATTGATGATAATTTTGATAAGGACGAGTTGCGTAATGAACAAATAAAGATTTGATAACAATCAACTTTGACAATTAGGACTAAATAAAAACCACATTTAAGATTCAAAAGATTCAAAGATTCTATGCAAGAATAAATTAAATCAATCATTATCATATTATCCAAGACACAATTATAAAATATTAGACAATCAATTGTTATGTTCAGCATCACAATTGAACAGACATAAAGACCATCCACTCGGGGCATAGAGTCCCCGCGGCCCGGTCCTCGACCAGGCCTCCTTATTGTTACACCCCCCTCAGGAAGCAGCCCGTAGCAGCTGTCTAACTCCCAGGTACCTATTTACTGCTAGGTAACATGGGCATCAGGGTGAAGGAAACATTTTTGCCCATTTGTCTCCGCCTCCACCGGGGATTGAACCCGGAACCTCAGGACTACGAATCCGAAGCGCTGTCCACCCAGCTGTCAGGCCCCCTGAACTAACCTAAGTCATTAATTCGGGCTCTTAATATAATATAATAACATTAACTGGAATGAAGCAATTTGGAAAGAAATATTTTAAAATAAGTAGACTCACTTTGTTAGGCAAATCGAGCTTTGCATACTAAGCCAAGTAGTGCGAGTATATATATATATATATATATATATATATATATATATATATATATATATATATATATATATATATATATATATATATATCCAATGGGAAGGGAACTATCACGAGAAAGCACCAAGCCATTACTAATATATAGCACTGGGAAGGGGTCAGGATAAGGATTTGGGATGGGACGAGGAGGAGGGAAAGAAATGGTGCCCAACCACTTGTGGACGGTCGGGGGATTGAACGCCGACCTGCATGAAGCGAGACCGTTGCTCTACCGTCCAGCCCTAGTGCTTAGACGTGCATACAGCCAAGCACACGCCTTAAACCACCGCACCACAACATGCTAAAGCTGGTAATGTAACCAGGTTATATTGAGAGGTTATCTTGAGGGGTTATCTTGAGAGGTTATCTTGAGGGGTTATCTTGAGTGGTTATCTTGAGGGGTTATCTTGAGTGGTTATCTTGAGGGGTTATCTTGAGGGGTTATCTTGAGGGGTTATCTTGAGGGGTTATCTTGAGAGGTTATCTTGAGGGGTTATCTTGAGTGGTTATCTTGAGGGGTTATCTTGAGGGGTTATCTTGGGAATACAAGTTATACCTAGGATTCAACTGAATCCTCTAGGGGTCCCCGAGGCATGTAGATGATAACAAAGCAGCCTTATCACAACGGCGTGGATGTGGCTAATGTGTGAACCAATATATCAGGGCCTTAGATATCCTACATCAGTGACACGAGTCTGGATTTGATTTGTGTAGTAAACAATTTGTTTTTATTTACAATTGTTTAATTACAGGTTTTATCTCCTTTCCCCTCTCTCTCTCTCTCTCTCTCTCTCTCTCTCTCTCTTTCACTCACTTGTAGAGAGAGAGAGAGAGAGAGAGAGAGAGAGAGAGAGAGAGAGAGAGAGAGAGAGAGAGAGAGAGAGAGAGAGAGAGAGGGGGGAAGAGAGAGAGAGAGAGAGAGAGAGAGAAGGGTGAAAGGGAATTGATGAAGGTGCGGGAACTATGATGGATGAGGAGAGTGGTGAGGGAGAGGAGAGAGGGAGAGTAATCAACAGCTGGGTAGGGAGGGAGAGCAAGACGATGGATCACTTTCTTCCCATCTCCCAGAAGAGAGAGAGAGAGAGAGAGAGAGAGAGAGAGAGAGAGAGAGAGAGAGAGAGAGAGAGAGAGAGAGAGAGAGAGAGAGAGAGAGAGAGAGAGAGAGAGAGAGAGACACTACATAATCCAAGAGAGAAAAATTCATGGAGCCAAACCTTCCTTGCAATTATTATGTATGCTGTCTATGCTATTATGTATGTATATGTGTTACTATGTATGTGCTAGTATGTACACGTATCTAATACCTGCCTGGAAATAAGACCCAGCTCCTGGAACCCGCCTCTTAACCACTATTCAACTCATCAAACTCCCCTACAAGGGGCCTAGTATTTGAATTGCAATTGGAGTATGGTTGACTATCATCACTTGTTCCATCTCCAAACATGTGCCTATATACTCTATTAAATTCTCTAGGTATCTTGCATGCCGTTACCATGTCTCCGGTGCATCACTAGCAAAGAGATTGCAAGTCCTGCACTTCTGTGATCGTGCCTGCTTGTGTGGGGGTGCAAGCACTCATTAATTTATTGACAAACACCACGAGGCCTCTGATTGCAATATGCAACAATGATTGCCATGTCATTCCAAACGATCACAGCCAATTATGCACTCACGGTAATAACAACCTTGCACCGTACCTAGCAATATTGCAGACCCGTTACATTCTGAATTGTACTTTTTTAGTACAATTGTATTTTCCTAATTGTCGGTACTAATGTATTCACAATACTCTCCATACAACAATTATATCCCCTCACAATACACTCATATTGCCCTCCACAACACACTTCCCCACCCACAACACACCCCTCCACCCACAATACACCCCCACAATACACCTGACTACAATAGCTTCCACAATACAACACCTCCAATATTTTCACTATACCCCTAACAAGCTTCTAAATCAAACTGCATTTTCCTTACCATTATCCATTTAAACGTTTCCTACAATCGTTATTATCCATTTAAACGTTTTCCTACAATCGTTATTATCCATTTAAACGTTTTCCTACAATCGTAATTACCCATTTAAACGTTTTTCTACAATCGTCATTTTTCATCAAACGTTTTTCTTACACTTACCATTATTCAAAACACATTTTACAATCCATTTAATTACCAAACTCCGTTACTACTAATCTCTAACTAACACGGATTCCTCACATTTAAGAATTTAGATGACGAATCACTTAGATTTAGAATCAAATTAGAATGACGAATCTTTAGATTACACGAATCAATAAACCCAACTGCATTTGGAATAACTAGATCCTGGCCAGGCTTACACGCGATTGTAAACACAATCGATTTAGCATTGAATAGAAGACCAATCGTACGCAAGACGATTAGCAACACGTCCTTAAAGGCTGCCTAACGTCACGTCACGGCACGTCACGTCGCGTCGTGACGTAATCTGACGTAGCCTACGTTTAAGACACCGTAAACTAACGATATGTATAGATATACGTATACATATACATATATATATATATATATATATATATATATATATATATATATATATATATATACATATATATATATATATATATATATATATATATATATATATATATATATATGTATAAGGTCGTACTGGGGTGTTGTACGACTTAAGGATACCGTTGAGAAATTTGAGGTCGCTTCCTGACAGGAGTTAAGTGGTGATTATAGGGACCTGTGGGATTATAGGGATCTTATAGGGGTCTGTGGGATTATAGGGGTCTGTGGGATTATAGGGACCTGTGGAATTATAGGGCCCTGTGGGATGATAGGGATCTGTGGGATTATAGGGACCTTATAGGGACCTGTGGGATTATAGGGACCTGTGGGATGATAGGGATCTGTGGGATTATAGGGACCTTATAGGGACCTGTGGGATTATAGGGATCTGTGGGAATATACCTGTGGGATTATAGGGATCTGTGGGATTATAGGGACCTGTGGGATTATACCTGTGGGATTATAGGGATCTGTGGGATTATTATCTATCTATTTCTTTTCTATTCCTCCAACTTTCCCTCTTTTATTCTCTCCCCTCGCCTCCTCCCTCCCATTTCTCTCTCTCCTCCTATGCTTCCTCTTCCCACACCTCCTTCCTGCCTCTCTCTCTCTCTGCTTCTCCCTCCCTTTCCTCTCTCACTTCCTTCTCTCTTCCTTCCTCCCTCACCAGTCCCTCCCTTACCCCCTCCATCCCCCACCCCCCCTCCCAGAGCCTCGGACAAGAGGGGCTTGGTATGGGTAATTGGGTTTCCATCTGGTGGTCTCCTTCCCATGTGGTTATATAGATGGCTGAGTGACTGCTCCCTCTCCCTCTATCTCCCTCCCTCTCCCTGAGCCCGTCGCTAATTCTATATCCCCCAAAATATCTATCAACTCCCCTCCCACCACCACCACACATATAGACAGTACATTCCCTTCAGCCAGACTCTCCCTCTCTCTCCTCTTCCATCTGCACCTCCCTCTCCTCGCTGATATCTCCCTCCCACGACCTCCTACACCACGACTTCTTCCCTACGATGTCCTCCACGACACCCAACGACCACACGGAGCTAGGTTTTACGAGCTCAGGCCGGCACTGGTGCCTCTGGGTGCTCTTACTCGCCGTGGCACTCTTTTACACTGGCCTACCCCTCTTCCATCCCCCTCCCTCCCTCTTTCTGGGAGAAGAAGGTTATTGGCGGTGAAGGAGAGGGGGAATGAGGGAAAGGTGGGGGGGAGGGAGGGAGGGAGGGAGGGAGGGAGAGAGAGAGAGAGAGAGAGAGAGAGAGAGAGAGAGAGAGAGAGAGAGAGAGAGAGAGAGAGAGAGAGAGAGAGAGAGAGAGAGAGAGAGAGAGAGAGAGAACCGAGAATAACACAATAAATAAGAAAAATAAGATACAAATATAGAAGAGAAAGATTGGAAAAGCGAAAAAAATATAGAAAAACATTTTGCAAACACAAAACACCTGGTGGATAAGTGGATTCTTATCCTGGTGGATAAGTGGATTCTTATCCTGGTGGATAAGAAACGTGGCACCACCGCCAAAGATGGAAGACGAAGAACACAGACAAGAATAACCGATAACAGCAAGGATAAGAGATGGAACAAGACACGAAAGTATAAGAGAATGGAAACCAAATAAAAATTAAAAAAAAACTGAATTTTTCAGTCTGGAAAAGTGATTAAAATAGAATTACACATTGTCAACAAATTACAATCTGAAAAAACAGGTTTAACAAATCTGAAAAAAAACATTTAACAAATACCTTAATAAAACATTAAAACTGTGCCCCCAGCACCTAAAATAGGATACAAAAGACACGAAAATTGTCTATCCCTATGTGTATGTATGAAAAATATGTATAACCCCCCCCCCAAGGGACAAAAAAACCACATAAACTGTATCCCATCAGCCAAAATGGCACAAAAAATAATAGTTGTACTAAATGCAACCCAAAATTGGGTCAAATAATCCCAAATTTGAACCCAGCACCAGAGGAGTTTTTCGAGTTACACCACAGCCAAAAAAATCTATAAAAAATTGGTGTTGGTGGGGGAAAAAAACAAGGCCTATGTAGCAAAGCACATTTCTCCCAATAACCCTCCCCCCCTCTTCTCCCCCTTAACCCCCCCCCCCCTGCCCCCTCCCCCCTCACCAAACACGGCCGGCTGTTGTGTGGAAGTCAAACACAAGCGAGAAGGTCTGAGATCTCAAAATAAACTCCCCAACAGTCAGTGAAACAGTTCAATTAAGGGGCTCTTAATTCCCATCTTCCCCTTCTTCCTCCCCCTCTCCCCCCTCCCACGCTCTCTCTCTCACTCTCACTTCCTCTCCCCCTCTCCTCCCTTCCCCTCCCCCCCTCCTACCTTCCACTACCCCCCTCCCTTTCACCTTCCCTCCAAAAACTTTCCATTTCAGCGCCTCTCTCTCAGGGAGTTCTTGGACACAATAGTGCCAGAGAAAAGATAGCTAACATTGGTCATTCGGAGGGAGAGGGGGGGGGGGAAGTGAGGGGTGAGGGAGGGAGGGATGGGGGGAGAGGGAGGGATGGCGGGAGGGAAAGGGGGGGGATGGAGAAAGAGATGTGGGGAAGGGGGAACTGAGAAGGGAATGCAAGAGAGTGGGAGAATAGTGAGAAAGGGGGAGGGGAAGCGAGAGGGAGAGAAGTCCAAGAGGGGGAAGTGAGAGAAGGAAGGAGGATAGTTAAAGAAAGAGAGAGAGGGAGGGGTTGAGAGGGATAAGAGATAGGCTACGAAAAATAAGGAGGAAGGCAAAGGAAAGGGCAGAAGAAAATATGTTATAAGAATGAGAAAAAGGAGGAATGAAAGATAACGTAAATTAGGAGGAGGAGGAGGAGGATGGTGGAGGAAGAGGAAGAGGAGAAGGAGGATAAAAGAGTGGGAATAGAGAGTCGGCGCTTGATCCTTATAAATGGTAGTCATTCATGTATTATCAATGACACACACTCCTAGGCTCTCTCTCTCTCTCTCTCTCTCTCTCTCTCTCTCTCTCTCTCTCTCTCTCTCTCTCTCTCTCTCTCTCTCTCTCTCTCTCGCTCTCTCCGTTTCTGCTCTTCCTCCTCTCTCCCTACCCTCTACATCTTTTTGCCCATTTCCTACTCCTCCACTATCCTTATTCCTACCTATTTCTTTGCCTCTTTTCCACTTGCTGTATCTCTTTGCTCCTCCCTCCCTCTTTCTATCTCCTGCCTGTCTCTCAATCTACACTCTCTTCCCCTCCCTCTCCTTCCCCTTTCTCGCTCCTCCTCTCTTTCGTATTGCTATTTTCCTGTTTCTCTTCCACCCTCACCTGTCTCTGCTTCTCTCTCTCCGTGCCTTACTCTCCCTCTTTATCACCTCCTCCTCAATTTCCCTGCCTCTCTGTCTATATATCTCAATTCTCCTTCTCACTTTCTTTCTAGATATACCCTCTTCCTCCTCATTTCCTTAGTTCTACACTGTTCATTCCCTATTACCTCTTTACCTTTCCTCCTTCCCATTAAACACCCCTCCCATCCGTTCACCAATCCTTCCTCCCTACGCACACTATTCCATCTATCTACTTCTACCATCCTTTTCATGTCAGCCCCATCCTTCTATCCCGTCCTTTCACCCCCTCCCCGTTCCATCCCCTACCCTCCATCCCCCTATTTGTGGGATGGGGTGGGATGGGTTCCTCCATCCCACTGACTTTTGTAAACACAAATCACAATAGCTTTTGTATATAAGTTCTTGTGATTATTTTGTATATAATCACAATATATATTTTTTATATATTTGTATATAAGTCGCCATTTTCCTCTGCGAAGAGTGTAGGAGCCGTGGCGCCTTGTCCCACCCTGCCTAGGGTTCGAACCTGGACCTTCTGGTCTGCGAGCGGAAGAACGTGATACCGTTTCTTATCGACTGACGTGAACGTGCGCGCCAACATTCGCACGTGTACACGTATCAACACGTCCTTCACGTGGCTAGAAACTAGAAGAAACATAAGTCACAATGTTTACAAATAAGCCCAAAGTAGCGCGATGTGGCAACACCGCCTCAACAGCGTGGGATCATCACACATCTGGCAGTGTTCCACGGCCAGAAACACCCTACAATTGGTAACACAACACGGCTGTAACAACATTAGCCGCTAGGTGGCAACACTAACAACTACATTACACCGTAGATGATAACATAACTCAGTGTCATCCCTTTATCTGATAAAACAAGCAATATCTTATCTTACCAATATCCATCTTACATTTGGCAACTCAGATGACGTCACCATCGCAGTTGCCATGACGTTCATTATTTATTTAATTATCTGTGTGTTGACTGCTCGAGGCTGGAGCTAAACACTTGGTGGTCTAGTATTCACCCAATTTTCCTAGTAACTGTTGTTGGGTACGTGCCCAACATGGGTGGGTCGGGATTATCATCAAGGAAAACAATGTCACGTGATATTACGCCAATGGCACCTCATCTTTCTTGAACTATCTCACAATACCATAATAATTTGACTCTGAATTTATTATTTTAAGCTATATCGTAAATATTATGAACTGATCACAGCAAAATATATCAATTAAACTTACTCTTTACACCCAAAACACTTTAATAATATTTTTTTTTCACCTTCGTATGGATTGTGTTAATGTGTGATTGATAAATGATAGAGGTTTACAAGTGGATGAATGGACATAACAGGGGGGATATTAATAGGGTATTAAAAATATCAACACAAGACAGAACACGAAACAATGGGTATAAATTGGATAAGTTTAGATTTAGGACAGACTTGGGTAAATACTGGTTCAGTAACAGGGTTGTTGATTTGTGGAACCAATTGCCGCGTAACGTGGTGGATGTGGGGTCCCTCGATTGTTTCAAGCGCGGGTTGGACATGTATATGAGTGGGATTGGGTGGTTATAGATAGGAGCTGCCTCGTATGGGCCAATAGGCCTTCTGCAGTTACCTTTGTTCTTATGTTCTTATAAATGTACATAGAGACAAAGTTTGACAGTACAATCACCTGATTACGTGTCCCTTCTCTATGACTAACTACCCAGTTAGATGGGGGCTTTTTAACGCTGTTAATCGTATAAATTATGAAAATATACTAATGAGCAACTATTATCTACCCGACATCGTCGTACTTGAACCATCGTACATCCGCCAACGCCCTAACAACAACAACAATCAACGATAACAATACCACAATCTCCAGCGTTGCCAACTCTCCGCTTCACACTCACCTGAAAGAGAAAACACAATTAATTATTCCTTTAGAAAATCACCACTCTTAAGGTAATTAAGTAAGTGACAATATTAAGTCTCTCTTCCCACGCCTAGAATTACTCCCACAAATTCCGTTAGTCTTCCTTTAAAGCCTAATAACAGACATTCACACATTTCTCTTTTTATATATATTCCCCGAGACCCGTATTACGTTGATGAAAATTTTGAAGAAAATTAAATGAAAATTAAACTACGATTTCATCAACACTTAACTGAATTACTTTTCATTGGCCATTCTCCTCATTACCTTTCTATATAGCCTACAATCAAATTACATTCCCACCCCCCCCTTCCCATCTCCTACCCCCCTCCCCCTCACTTTACCCTCCCCCTTCCCATCTCCAACCGTAACTTAATAATAATTAAAGAAAGGATAATTAAGAGAAAACCCGGGTTGAAATGGACTTGAAGATAAGAGCAGCTTAAGTGCATTTTCCTGATTACAGGGGAGTGGATAAGGGAGAGTGGGGGGGGGGGGAGGAAGGGAGGTTGTGGGAGGGAGTGGGTAGGGGAAATGAGGTAAGGCGGTCTACCTATCACCTAGTAGGTAGAACTTACTACTAGGTGAACAGAGGCATCAGATAAAAAGAAAACGATGCCCAATCGTTTCTGCCGTGCCCAGGTCCCTTGGTTATACATTCTAGCTCGCATCACTGACTATACTGCGAGGTTGGAAGTATGGCATACATATTCAGCTGTGTATGAATATGCTGTATATCTAACGGTGTTAATTAATACACAATACGTGCCGATAATTAAGTGTATAATACAAGCAAGCCTCGGCAGAATACATCGTGGTTATACAACATACGTCGAGGAGGCGGTAAAGTATACATTATGGATATTGTATGCATACAACGGAGCCCACAGAAAGCAATATTATTAAAGGTGTCTCAGAGCACCAGTTTGCTGATTATTGTGACAATCTAAAGAGCTTCCAGAATTACTTTTTAAAGCCATTAGACTAGTTGCATACACGCGCACACATACTCACGCACGCACGCACACATACTGATTGATTGATTGATAAAGATTAAGCCACCCAAAAGGTGGCACGGGCATGAATAGCCCGTAAGTGGTGGCCCTTTTGAACTATTACCAGTATCAAGAGCTGATACTGGAGATCTGTGGAGGTGCGACTGCACCCTGCGTGACGGGAGATGTCTCCCGGACCAAATGGTGAGCACACATACTCACGCACGCACGCGCACGCAAACCCCACCAAGAGATAGTTGAGAGTAGTAGGAAATAACGACAGATCTGAACAATAGTACATGATTAATTCCTGTGTACCATGTACCTATGTACTATAAGGTCTGTGTATGGTACACAGGCCTTGTTAAGAGGGAACTACCTCCCTATAACGACTTGAGAAAAAGACCTATTAAGGAATTATCAGGGGAAAACGCCTTTACGACTATATAGCACTTGGATGAGCGGTTAGGATAAGGATTTGGGATGGGACGAGGGGTAAGGAATGGTGTACAATCACTTGGGGACGATCGGGGATTGAACGCCGACCTGCATGAAGCGAAACCGTCGCTCTACCGTCCAGCCCAAATGGTTGGACAAGGAGGGGGGGGGAAGTGGACATAACACCAAACCTAACTCCACAGGTTCATATAAATAGAATATAAATAGGATGTAAATAGGCTTATTCTACACTGGCAAATGTCAGAACATCACTCAAGAACCACACATGAAAATGTAGAGACGACGACGTTTCGGTCCGTCCTGGACCATTAGTCGACTTAAGAATGGTCCAAGACGGACCGAAACGTCGTCGTCCCTTCACTTTCTAGTGTGTGATTCTCACAATCGACTTAAGAATTCAACATTCTTCAGCCACGTTATTGTGACTCCTCGTCTGCACCATTCAAGGACCTACATAAGGAGGCCTTTATATGCCAGTAACACCACTTATATGAACCCAGGTTTTGAGTATGCTGCACCTATGTGGAACCCCATCTAAAAACAAAACAAAAAAAACTACAAGTGGAAACTCGAAAATTGGCATTAGTTTGCAAGAGGCTCGTCCCAAAATTACAAGGGATGGGGTATGAAGAAAGACTGAAAGAACTAGACCTGACGGCACCAGAAAAGAGAGAGAAGGATGGGAGGAGGGAGGACACATGATGGAGATGTATAATTAACAAACACAAGTGTTAACTAAGTGATCAGATGAGCTACAGAAACACGGAATAATATATTCAAAGTAGTGAACAAGTGGAAAGTGGAGGAGAGAGACTTCACACACAGACACAACTTCCAATGGATCGATAAAATCGACTCGGGTCAGTTGATAAAGGTTATCTTGAGATGATTTCGGGGCTTTAGTGTCCCCGCGGCCCGGTCTTCGACCAGGCCTCCACCCCCAGGAAGCAGCCCGTGACAGCTGACTAACACCCAGGTACCTATTTTACTGCTAGGTAACAGGGGCATAGGTTGAAAGAAACTCTGCCCATTGTTTCTCTCCGGCGCCCGGGATCGAACCCGGGACCACAGCGTGCTGTCCGCTCAGCCGACCGGCTCATGAAGGTTGAAAGGCGGGACCAAAGAGCTATAGCACAACCCTTGCAAGACCATCCTCCCAATAGCACGTCGCATTTTGACGTATACTTTAAATAAGGCCAAAAAATCCCCGTACTAGAAATTAACAATGTCCCGTTTTCTGTACGTGGGTCGTCTGGTAGGTTAAGATATGGGAACATTAGTACGTCAGTTTCTTGACGTTCTTAGGAGTTCAAGCTAGAACACCTAGAACACTACAGACCTTAACTACTTCAGCATTCGAGAAAATTAAAAAAAAAATCACCTGGGTGTAATCTTTGGAAAACCTTTACCTGATTAAACCTGAGTGAATTAACAGGTCAAATTAACGCAGGTAGGAATTCAGAGTAACGTGGGTGGGATTAGAGAGCCAACCCACACACCGGAAAATGGCGTTAGTAACGGCGTTTCAGTCTGTCCCGTTATCAAGTCGTTATCAAAAACGGCTTTTATAGTTGCGTCTCAGTGATTGGGTGGTTCGCGTTCAGTGTTTGGCTGGTTCGTGTTCAGTGATTGGCTGGTTCGCGTTCAGTGATTGGGTGGTTCGCGTTCAGTAATTGGGTGGTTCGCGTTCAGTGATTGGTTAGTTCACGTTCAGTGATTGGCTGTTCGCGTTCAGTGATTGGCTCGTTCGCGTTCAGTGATTGGGTGGTTCGCGTTCAGTGTTTGGCTGGTTCGTGTTCAGTGATTGGCTGGTTCGCGTTCAGTGATTGGCTGGTTCCCGTTCAGTGATTGACTGGTTCGTGTTCAGTGATTGCCTCGTTCGCGTTCAGTGATTGGCTGGTTCCCGTTCAGTGATTGACTGGTTCGCGTTCAGCGATTGTCTGGCTCCCGTTCAGTGATTGTCTGGTTCGCGTTCAGTGATTGTCTGGTTCGCGTTCAGTGATTGGCTGGTTCGCGTCCAGTGATTAGCTAGCACACGTCCAGTGATTGGCTGCATGTGTTACTAAAGTGATCTAGAAAAAACATTTACCTGTACGAAACAATTCAATATTACATTTGGCATTTAGGCAAGTTGCATTTGGCAATTGCCATGCATACTACATACTCTTTTTCATACAACTGGCTGTACTGCATACAAGTTTATGATGGTTCATACACATTATTCATACATTTGAGACCTTTTTTTCGTGCCTCGCTGATGTATTTTCGTCTTTAAAGCTTTGTTTGTTTTTATAGTTCATATGACGCTTGACCTGTGAGAAACGCTAATGGCGATTTGGCAGCTGCATTGTACCAGGACAGAGGTTCTGGGAGTTTTTCTGCTCCTCTGATACCGATATGGTGTGTGTGTGTGTGTGTGTGTGTGTGTGTGTGTGTGTGTGTGTGTGTGTGTGTGTGTGTGTGTGTGTGTGTGTGTGTGTGTGTGTGTATCTTCATGAGCTCAAGTTTGTAAATCAAGTTTTAACTGAGCTAAAAGCTATTCTAACACACACACACACACACACACACACAAAGAGGAACATAGAAAAGATAGAGCTGTCTCCTCTATTTACACACGCAGCCGGTGGCAACTCAGTAGAGGCATGCCTATAGAGGGAGAGAGAGACGAAGGGGTAAGAGGGAAGAGTGATGGGAATTATGGAATGGGAAGCGGTGAAGCAGGTGAAAGAAAATAGATCAACGCCACTGTACCTACACTCACAATGTACTGCTTTAGGCTTCCATTATCTATCTGTTATTCCCAGTTCACATCCCTGAAATCTTGGTCTATTAGTTCCAAATGAATGAGTTAATTATTCAAATCTAATTTGCAAAATTCTCCTCCTCACAGATCTGAGACCGGCTCCACAGGCTAATTATCCACACCTCTCTGAATGTCGATCTGAGTAGCATATATCTTGTATCGTCGTACTCCTAATCTCACCACTTAGTCAAAACAGAATCTACAGTGTTTTCGTTTCTAATTAGAATCTACAGTGTCTCTGTTTATTGTTGCTTCTACTAATTGGTCGTTTAGGGCAAATTGACCACACATCCGTGAATCATTTGAGTGTGTCCATTTGTCCATTTAGCCAGCTCCTTGGGACTATTTTAACCGCCGTAACTCCCCAAGCAACACGATATCTAGCACATGGTTTGTAAGGTTTTCTAAGCACTCTTCTAGCTACCTCAGTTGATCACTGAACTGCTGAGGAGTCTGCATATGGTGACTTATATACGTGAAGAATAAGCACAATTTCACCTGCATTTCCATCACATCGTTTGAGGGGGTTCCAGCCCCTGATTACAGATGATGGTGGAACAGAATGACAGTGGGAGTGGATGAGGGATTGAACGTGGGCGTGGGCGTGAAGGTAGAGGCTGGGAGGGAGTTCTACCTCCCGGAAGAGAATTGTCACAAATTCTGGAAGCGGATATGCTGCAGGCATTTTAAAGAAGGGAAAGGGGGCAAAGGAAGACGGTAGGGAAAGGGAGGTAGGGAGGGGGTGAGAAAGAGATCTAGGGTGGGAAGGAGGGAAGGAGAGAGAGAGATGATGAAGTAGGAAGGAGAAAAGGGAGTAAATTAACCCTAGGGGAAGATAGAACAAGAGAGAGAGAGAGAGAGAGAGAGAGAGAGAGAGAGAGAGAGAGAGAGAGAGAGAGAGAGAGAGAGAGAGAGAGAGAGAGAGAGAGAGAGAGAGAGAGAGGACGGCTCCTCAAGCCTCCCTCTTCGTAAGGACAACAGCCAAAAGGAACAAATGCCACTGGAACTTTGATAATGAGAC
>NC_091207.1:15646273-15656273 GCF_040958095.1 Procambarus clarkii | reverse complement strand
CCCAAACCAGCTAATTAGCTTCTTCACTTTCAACAAATTTAATTACCGTTGTTACGCATCGGATTAAAAATTCATTTCATATCCGTTCAACATCTGAATTTACGCAATTTTGGGGAAAGTGGGCAGGCTGACTGTTAGTGTAGTGTGGATTACCTTGTTTCATTAATGTTCGACTGGTTCTATTATGGAGTGTCTACTGGCCAGGTTCTACTCGTGGGGTTCTACTTGCGTGGTTCTACTTGTGGGGTTCTACTTGCGTGGTTCTACTTGTGTGGTTCTACTTGTGTGGGACAAAATGTGCAATTCCGAATCTTGAAATTGAAATAAGTTTATTGAGATAAAATACACACAAAGGGATGGTTGTATTTCTTGATCTTGAAGTCTGTCATTCACGTGTTAAAAGTAATTTTACGTACACGTGAAGTTTTCACGTACAGGCCCATCATCACCACCACGTACAGCCTCATCATCACCACGTACAGCCTCATCATCATCACCACGTACAGCCTCATCATCACCACCACGTACAGCCTCATCATCACCACCACGTACAGCCTCATCATCATCACCACGTACAGCCTCATCATCATCACCACGTACAGCCTCATCATCATCACCACGTACAAACCCATCATCACCATCATTTTTTGACGAGTGGAAATGTCGGGCGACGCGACACATTACACCGTCTGTGTTTAGAAGACTTCACACTATTCATACTTCTGCTTTTGTTTACACTTGACGCCTACACATGATGCACTTGAGGGCGTCGAGGCCCTCTGGAGAATGTGTTTATGCCTGTCAGCTGATCGCCGTTGCTTTTGTTAGTTGGTCTACAAGTTCACTGTCCAGTATTGAACAATGTCCTGGGGCCGCATTTGCAGGGATATGTTACGATCCCAAATATCCCAGGGATATTTCCAGGGATATGATGCCTTTAACTATCCTAGTTGAAGGAGTAGGTGAACAAGCTCTTTGCATGTTTGGTACACACCGGCTTCAGTCGCATGTTTGGAGATATTGTCTATTGTTTATTGCCCAACTGGTTGTGTTTTAATTAGCTGAAGAGCTTGTTAGAAGTGTTAAGTCGGGTCTGTCGACGTTGTTCCCGGATTTGGATGTTCGTGTAGTTGTTCTTCCTTCTCTTTATCCGTCATTTATCAAGCCATTATTTGGATTTTATCCTCTTTTTATCCATCCAAATGGAGCACAAGTTCGTATACAAGTTTGAGAGAGACAGCTAAGGCGTGGCATTTGGCAACCACGCCAAGCCGAAGCCGCAGTCAAGGGACACGATAAGGAGAGAGAGAGATAAGAAACACTGTGATTCGTCTAAGCTTTTGTTTACAGCCACCACTCAGCACCTGATTGGCTGATGGGCTACTTATGGCTAAGTGCAAGAGGTCGTGGGATTGGTTGCCGGTTTTTTGAAATCTCAGCTTGTCATTGGTGTAGAGGCGCTCTATATATTCGGGCTCGTCCACTACTTTAATTCGTTGCCTGGATATGGATATTTAATGTGATCTAATGGACTCTAAGAGAGGATCAGACGCCTGGAACAGGTAAACAGGAGCTTCTGTCTAAAAACACGATGTATAATGGGTGGAAAGTTGGTGTGTGTGTGTGTGTGTGTGTGTGTGTGTGTGTGTGTGTGTGTGTGTGTGTGTGTGTGTGCGTGTGTGCGTGTGTGCGTGTGTGTGTGTGTGTGTGTGTGTGTGTGTGTGTGTGTGTGTGTGTGTGTGTGTGTGTGTGTGTGTGTGTGTGTGTGTGTGTGTGTGTTTTCACCTAGTTGTTCTTGTGGGGGTTGAGCTCTGCTCTTTCGGCCCGCCTCTCAACTGTCAATCAACTGTAACTTACTACTAACTAATGCTTTTTTTCACACACACACCCCAGGAAGCAGTTCCATAACAGCTGACTAACTCCCAGGTACCTATTTACTGCTAGGTAACAGAGGCATTAGGGTTAAAGAAACTCTGCCTATCTGTCTCCGCCGGGTGCGGGGATCGAACCCCGGTCCCTAGGTCCACGAAATGCGTCGTGGAGTTGGTGTATTGGGGTTAGGGCTCCAGTGGAGGGGGGGTGGGGGTGGGGGTGGTTGGGTGTAGGTGGGCTGGTGGACTCATTAATAGCGAGAATGGACACCAGTACACCTTACAGGTAGATCAATACTGACTCAAGGTCCACAGCGCCACTTTCTCACTACTGCTGCCTCCTTCAATCCCTCCCTTACTTACCTACCTCTTCCCCTAAACCCCACTCCATCCCTCCCTCACTCCCTCGCCCCTAACCAGTGCACCCTTGACTTTGAGGTCATGCACTCAAACACTTCTTACCTTAAACTCAACTCAAGACACATCCACTCAACGTCGCACTCAAACACTTCCTACCTTAAACTCAACTCAAGACACATCCACTCAACGTCACACTCAAACAAAACTCAAGACAATCCAAGTGCCATACTCGATTCTCGAGTTTTAAGGATTGAGCTGAAACTCCAGCACTGTCCATTTCCGGTTAATACTTCGAAGATCCTATCCTTCTGTATCCCACCCATCCTTGCCCCTATCCTACCTACGTTCTTCATTAACTATCACATGTCTCCTTCCCACCTATTCCCCAAAACTACGGGCTCACCATAGCCCGTGCTACTTGGAACTTTGTCCAAGGTAGCGAATCTTTAACAACAACAACATTCCCCAAAACGTGGGGGTGGGGGGGGGGGTAAGAATGCTAGTAATAGGGAATAGGAGACTTCTCCCCCACCACACCCCCACACACCCCTCACCCACCACACCCCCACACACCCCTCACCCACCACACCCCCACACACCCCTCACCCACCACACCCTCACACACCCCTCACCCACCACACCCCCACACACCCCTCCCCAGGTGGGAAGGGAAGCAGGTGGTGGTTGGAGAAGGGAGAGGAGGAATGGTAAAGATGGGAGGGAAACAGGAGAAACGAGAAGAAGGAAGAGAAAGGGAGTTATGGGAGAGTAAAGTGGAATAATAAGAGGAAGCAGAAAGGACATTAAGAGAGAGAAGAGGCAGATAGAGGAACAAAAAGAGAAAGGAAAGAGCAAAGGAAAATAATGAAAGTCGTGAAGAAAGGAATGATAAAAGACAGAAAAAAATAGAATAAAATGAAAGAAGAGAAAATAACACAGACGGAATTAACTAAGAGAAGACGAGAGGGCGAAAAAAATCTATCAGGAGAAAGCGCCAAGCCATCACGACTATATAGGGGGAAGGGGAGAAAAACGGAAACAAACAAACAAAACAGGAAAACAAAAAAAACACGTGTTGTTGTTTTGAGAAGCGAGGCACGCACCAAATGGCCGAGGAGTGCCACACATTACAACAACCGTCTCTAATTGGCCCTCCACCAAGGGGGGGGGGGGGTGCCAGTGGGAAATGGGGGAAGGGGGAGTAAGGGAAAAAATGGGGGAGGGGAGTTAAGGGAAAAATGGGTAAGGGGACAAGGCGAAAATAGGGGGAGGGGTATGAAGAGGTAAGGGGAAATTGGGGCAGGGAGAAATTTGGGGAAAGGGGGGAAAAAGAGGAATAGGCAAACGGGAAAATAGGAAAGGGAAATGATGGGAGAGTATCAGGGAAAGGGAAGGGGAGTAAGGGAGATAGGGCAAAGGGGAAACTAGAAAGGGGAATGAAGAGAAAGAGAAGGGGAGAGGAAAAGGGGCAAAGGAATAGATAGTTACCAAGATAAAGACGGGAAGAAGAGGCAAAGAAGGGGAATAGTAAAGAAAAAGAAGAAGGGATAGATGAAAAGGAGGATGCGATTGACA
The DNA here is from genome assembly GCF_040958095.1 of Procambarus clarkii. Lineage (NCBI taxonomy): Eukaryota > Metazoa > Arthropoda > Malacostraca > Decapoda > Cambaridae > Procambarus > Procambarus clarkii. Next base: position 15,652,467 of record NC_091207.1, on the reverse strand, counting down.
CGAAGAGAATGGAAGAATCAGCAGTACAAAAAACAGGGATTAGGATAGGATAAATATAGGGAAAGGGGAAAAAATGTAGGAAAAACAAGGCAAAGAGGGAAGAGGGGAGGTGGAAAAGGGTACGAGGTACAAATAAGAAGTAGAGGAAAAAGAAGGAAAAGAAAAGGAACAAAATTTCCTGTTCCCCAAAAAACTAAGCTATTTGAATGATTAAAAAAAAAAAAAAAGTGAATAAAAGGCAAGAAAATAAACAGATATCGCCACCATCGACTGACAGGAGGCGGGGACCAGAAGCTTAAGCTTGTCCTTGTAAACTCAATTAGGTACATATAATACACATGCGAAATGTCTTCCCTTTTTCTCAATCTCCCTCTTTACACCCCCCCCTCCCACCTCATCACCCCTACTCCACACCCCTTACCACTTACCCACACCCCCCTACCTCCTACCCACACCCACTACCCCCTACCCACCCCCCCTACCCCTTACCCACACCCCTACCCCCACCCCACCACTACTGAAGTTGACACTAATTATAATTCCTCACTTCTCCCACGACAATTATAGTTGGCTAATTTTTTCCAATTAAAAATTATTTTGCTGTAGTTTTCAAATGTTGATCCAATCATTTGGCTGAATATTATCAGCGCTATATCTTAAATTATATATATATATATATATATATATATATATATATATATATATATATATATATATATATATATATATATATATATATATATATATTTATTGATCTGGAGTTTGACCAATCAGCAGCAATACTTTAGTCCTGAACATAGTCCAGAACTGGGGTATACTTAGTATACAGTATGCACACCCAGCAACTGAGTATGCCCCTGTGTGTGTATATCTTTTCTGATTTATACGATTATTGGGCGTTATGTGTATATTACCACTTGTGTAATAGGTATACTAATAACGCAATTACTTGTGTAATTGCGTATATCAATAACGCACACCAAATCTATGTAAACTCAATCCATTTCAAATATACATTTATGAATAAAGTCTTTCATTTAAATTTCGATTTTAAGTGTTTTTTGTATCACTGGCTAGGAGGCAAGAGTGGTCTCGAACCCTGGGCCCACTTTATGATACAAAGAATAGAGCGGGCTGAACAATATACGTCGTGCCATTTCTGCACGTGTGCGGGAAAAGTGTCTACCGGGAGACTTGTTTGATTCCATGTGCAGCATCCTTACGAGGAGAGAGAGAGAGAGAGAGAGAGAGAGAGAGAGAGAGAGAGAGAGAGAAAGAGAGATGACACAGAACCTGTAAATAAAGCACAATCTTTACAACCACACAGACGACACCTGCCGGCACGGCTAACAACCATCCCAGGCACCCTTGTTGTTGTTTAAGATTTGCTAAAAAGTTCCAAGTAGCACGGGCTATGGTGAGCCCGTAGTTCCCAGGCACCCCTTACGGTCACCAGTGGTGGCACTCGCAACGACTGTTCAGTGCCTTCTGAATGGTATCCCCCAATGGTGCCATCAGGGTCTTTCGAGCCAGCCGTGGCACTTGTTCTCTATAGCCGTGAAGTGTTCACAATTGTAATGGGTAAGACACCTCCGTGAAATTTAACGAGGGGAAAGTACCGAAGCCTTTTTGAATTGCCACAGGGGCATATATATCCCTTTTTGCCTTTCCATTGGAGACGTTCGGCGCCGTGGAGTGGGGGACCCGCTGCATGGGTAACAGCTTTTCCCCCCCGTATCAACCTACCCTGGCTTTACGAAGATGTGACACGTTCACATCTTGTATCATGCGTGTGGTTCCCAGAACAAGGCATTACGGGTTCCTCTGACGGTCTTTTGGACCTAACCAAGTCTTCGCTAGCGTCTATGTTCTTAAAGTCGGAAGGTCGAGCAGGTGACCAAAGACCAAAGCCCTTAAAGTCCTCAAGGTCTCATGGGAATCGAGCTTAGTCATGGACGTAAAGCGTAATGTTCAAGATTAAGTCCTGTATGGCACATTGGACGTATTGTACGGAAGAGGATATATGAGGATAGGATTGGAGAAGCCAGGATAGGAGGACGGAGTGAGAGAAAGATATCCATCAACTACTTGGACCATCGGGGATCGAACGCCGATCCGGGAGTGAGGACATATAAGCGTCAGGATTAACCAAATTGGGCACTGGTCACCCATGTTGGGGTTTCTTCAACATTACAGGAAAATGGAGGAACCAGAGTGTGTGGAAGGTTCAATGGCAGACAATGCCAGGTGTTATAGGTCGTTCACGTGGTCATTGTTCCATTGTTGATACATACACATGACTTGTGTAAAACGTGTCCTCAGCCAGCGTGGGCTATAGTCAGGTGTGTGTGTGTGTGTGTGTGTGTGTGTGTGTGTGTGTGTGTGTGTGTGTGTGTGTGTGTGTGTGTGTGTGTGTGTGTGTGTGTGTGTGTGTGTGTGAAGCTGAGCCGGATAGATATGTTCATTTAAGTAGCGTTTATTCGTATGTGTTGTTTGTTTTTTCTCTCTCTCTCTGGCTTTCTTCCATCTCTCTCTCTCTCCTTCTCTCTCCTTCACTTCCTTTCCTATTCCATACTCTCCACGGCTCTCTTCCTCCTCCTATTCGTCAGCTCCTTACCAAAGCATCCTGCTCTTTTCCATTCTTAATCTTATCTGCTTTCTCTTTCCCTTCCATTTTCGCCATTTCTATCCCTTTCATACAGTATACCCCATGTCTATATCACCCCCTTTCCTTCCTTTCCACCCCTTCACGCTGTCCTCTCCTATGCTGCTCTCTCCATTCCATGTTCTCCTCACAGCCTCCTTCTCCTCTGAATCAACGCATTTTCCCTCCATCTACACTTCCTTCCCTTTCCTCCTTCCCTCCCCCCTGACAGTGTCCCCCAGCTTCTAAAATGATACCGAGTCTATGCAAATGTAACGACCGACCACCAGTACATAATAGCGTGCCCAACCGCTCTCCCTACACCCCTCAGAAAGCTGCCACAACCTCTAAAATGCCACCCAAGCTCTGCGTCCCCCCCCCCCCCTTTTATAATCCTCCCAACCGCGGCTCTACGAAGCTCCCTAAGCTCTTTTGTAAGGCTCTGTATGAGATGTTAAAGTGTTCACTCGCTTTTGGTAATAATACCGTCAATTTCTACAATGCTCTTTAGGCTTGTATGATGTCAGGATAAGGACTCTATAACCTCACGATCCTACCAATGGGCTCTATGATGCTCCCTATGCTTCTTAAATCCCACCTTACGACCCATTCACCCTACGCCTCCTCTCCACCCATTAACCTGCGAGAACATGGATACCAAGCTCTCTACCTATTATAAATGCGCTTTAAACGACCCCCCATCAAGGCTTCCACGACCCTTAACATAACTCTAAACTAATATAAAGCTTTCTCTAATTACCAAGAATGCTCGTTAACAGGATTATACGGGAGACTGGAGTCTTTACTACACTTTCTTCTACCTTTATAAAGGGGTTTCAATCCTCTACAATCCGCTTCGATAAAATTATCAAGGCAAACAAGGGGGGAAAGGGGCAGGCGATTGACAAGCCGCTGGCTCCCTGTCCTGGAAGTCAGTAGATGGTGGTACTCGGGTAAATTCAGGCGCAACTCATAAGGTTCAATGAGGTGATTCAAACTACTGTTTCTTGGCTTCCACAAGATGCTCTAAGGGGGGATATGACCCTCCCCAGAGCATTGATGACCCTCCCCAGAGCATTGATGACCCACCCCAGAGCATTGATGATCCACCTCAGAGCATTGATGACCCACCCCAGAGCATTGATGATTCACCCCAGAGCATTGATGATCCACCTCAGAGCATTGATGACCCACCCCAGAGCATTGATGATTCACCCCAGAGCATTGATGATCCACCCCAGAGCATTGATGATTCACCCTAGAGCATTGATGACCCACCCCAGAGCATTGATGACCCACCCCAGAGCATTGATGACCCACCCCAGAGCATTGATGATCCACCCCAGAGCATTGATGACCCTCCCCAGAGCATTGATGACCCTCCCCAGAGCATTGATGACCCACCCCAGAGCATTGATGACCCACCCCAGAGCATTGATGATCCACCTCAGAGCATTGATGACCCACCCCAGAGCATTGATGATTCACCCCAGAGCATTGATGATCCACCCCAGAGCATTGATGATTCACCCTAGAGCATTGATGACCCACCCCAGAGCATTGATGACCCACCCCAGAGCATTGATGACCCACCCCAGAGCATTGATGACCCACCCCAGAGCATTGATGATCCACCCCAGAGCATTGATGACCCTCCCCAGAGCATTGATGACCCTCCCCAGAGCATTGATGACCCACCCCAGAGCATTGATGACCCTCCCCAGAGCATTGATGACCCTCCCCAGAGCATTGATGACCCTCCCCAGAGCATTGATGACCCACCCCAGAGCATTGATGACCCTCCCCAGAGCATTGATGACCCTCCCCAGAGCAATGGCAACTCAAACCCTTCAGTAATCCAGTTGTCCTTCATTAAAATTATTTGCAGGACAAACATCAATCGTAACGGTCATTTTAAAACGTTTTAGAAAACCGTTTTTGAAAACTTTTTAAACCGTTCAAATTCAGCGCGGCACGATGACTCTCCGAGTACCATAAGTGGGGTTTGTTCTCTGGCTAAACCCATGTTATTCCCTCCCCCACACACTCAACCCCCACACAAACCCCACAACACAACCCCCCCTTCCCCCTCACACACACACAATGCCCCCATGAGAAGGGGCATTTAATTTAAATTACATTGAACAAACGAGATGAACGTTCTGAAAATGGAACGTTCACGTGTTCTAAAATTGGGACGTTCATGAGTTAAAGTTCCGTTGAACTTAAAACATCACCCCCCCCCAAATTATTCGAATTACCCCCCAAAATTACCCCTAAATTAATGTCTAAATCCCTTCCCCAAAACTCACAATGCCCTAAATTAGCTAATTTCAAATCGCTTAAAATCCACCAGTACAAATACCTATATTAAGTAGATTTAAATCCTCTGAACCTGATCAACCAGGCTGTGACTAGTACATCAGAACGCGAGCAGCGGTGTTTAACAGCCTGATTGACTAAACCACCAACCAGGAGGCCTGGTCAAGAGACCGGGCCGCTAGGAAATTGATTTCCGGAGCTTGTACTCGGTACCTAGGTGTAGGTAAGTGGGTAGGTAGGTAGGTAGGTGGGTAGGTAGTTCCTCCTCGAGGAACTACCGAGGCGCTGAAGTTTCGAGCCCAAAAGGCGCTGGTCGTGTCGATGAACTTAGAACCTCATTCTATGGAGGAAGACCTTACCTTCCTTGCCCCAAGGGGGTCCTCTGATGCTGGTGGGACAAAGTTTACTGTTGGTACACATGTGCTGTTTAATACCAGGTGTGTGTTAAATGTGTCAAGTACACATGTGAAGCATAACACCAGCTGTCGGGTACACATGTGTATTTTTATTACCAGCTGTTTAATACACATGTGTAAATTAAGACCAGCTGTTCGGTTCCGGTGAATTGAGGTTCAGAGAGCTATCGTTGTTCTTCTTGAGAGGAGCTAAGGCAGTGTTCTGTTCTTCATGGGTTGTGTTGAAGAACAACAGTGTGATGCTGTTCTTCCAAGAAGTCCGACTGAAGTCTGGGTAGTTTGACAAACGCCTTTTAGAAAAGTGTTAAACTTTAACTGCCCTATTCACCGTGCAATTGCCTGACTCCTGGGAATAAAAAATCCTTTTCAATGAGATTACCCAGTTTAATGAATATACACTCACTCGATCTCTATCACACACAAGAGAATGAGCCACCTCACACACTCACATAAGCCCCTCACCCTTATGAGTGCGTCACACTCGCATGAGTCGCTCTACTCACAACCAGTACGCCTCATCACCCAATATGTTAAAAGCGAACATAATCTGCATACGAAATCAATATAAGCCAAGCCCGCCCAGTACAGCTTGGTGGGTGGGGGTGAGGGAATGAGAGACGGAAGGAAGGGGAGAAGGAAGGAAGGGGAGAGAGAGAAAAGGATCAGGAAGGAGGAGGTTAAGGAGGGAGAGGGAGGGGGATGTATGGGAGGGCTAAGGGAAAGGGAGATCACATTCGACACAGCGATTACAGTCGAGCAGAAATGACTAATTCGACCATTCCCTTCCTCCCTCCCCCCTCCCTTATTCCTCC
>NC_091207.1:15641273-15643773 GCF_040958095.1 Procambarus clarkii | reverse complement strand
GCTTATTAATCTAGCCTTGAAAACCCCGTTTATGAATGAAAAAAGGTTTACGGGAGGGAGCGTGTGTGTGTGTGTGTGTGTGTGTGTGTGTGTGTGTGTGTGTGTGTGTGTGTGTGTGTGTGTGTGTGTGTGTGTGTGTCTGTGTGTGTGTGTCTGTGTGTGTGTGTGTGTGTGTGTGTGTGTGTGTATGTGTGTGTGTGTGTGTGTGTGTGTGTGTGTGTGTGTGTGTGTGTGTGTGTGTGTGTGTGTGTGTGTGTGTGTGTGTGTGTGTGTTTGTGTGTGTGTGTGTGTACTAACCTAATTGTGCTTGCGGGGGTTGAGCTCTGATTCTTTGGTTCCTTCTCTTAACCGTCAATCAACAGGTGTACAGATTCATGAGCCTATCGGGCTCTGTCATATCTACACTTGAAACTGTGTATGGAGTCAGCCTCCACCACATCACTTCCTAATGCATTCCATTTGTCAACCACTCTGACACTAAAAAAGTTCTTTCTAATATCTCTGTGGCTCATTTGGGCGCTCAGCTTCCACCTGTGTCCCCTTGTGCGTGTACCCCTTGTGTTAAATAGCCTGTCTTTATCTACCCTATCAATTCTCTTGAGAATCTTGAATGTGGTGATCATGTCCCCCCTGTGTGTGTACACGAGTGTGAAAGTGCGTGTCAATAACTAACTACACACACTCTTTACTATATAATTAACCATTAATATCGAGGCTAATTCTCCTTTATTGAGTAGAGCATTACAGTTGGGATGTTAAATGGCATATTACACCCCCCCCCTGTTCTTAACTACAATTCCATATAGAGCAATTCTCACTAAAGCTACACTACCCCTTCCATACCACACCTCCCTACCACACGTGCCTAACATACCACAACCCCCCTAACATACCACAACCCCCCCTAACATACCACAACCCCCCTAACATACCACAACCCCCCTAACATACCACAACCCCCCTAACATACCACAACCCCCCTAACATACCACAACCCCCCTAACATACCACAACCCCCCCTAACATACCACAACCCCCCTAACATACCACAACCCCCCTTCCATACCACACCTCCCTACCACACGTGCCTAACATACCACAACCCCCCTAACATACCACAACCCCCCCTAACATACCACAACCCCCCTAACATACCACAACTTTACTTTCCACATAAACTCTATCCACAGACTATAAACAACAGGAACCCAATGTGACTCTCCCTTTCTTTTCTCTCTCCCTCTTCACGCTTTCTCTTGAACAGTCCTCGCTCCTATTCTCCCTATCCCTTTCCCCTCTATCCCTTACCTCTCCACTCTCTCTCTCCCTATACCCCTCCCCCACTGGATAAAAAAACACTGAATTAAACATCTATCTTGACCTTGTCTACTAAGAGTCCTTGGGTTCTTAAGAGACTGTAAACTCTTTTCCAGACAGTCATAACTCGGTCCAGAAGTCCCTTGGAACGGTCCTGGAACACTTTAAGACTATCGGGACAAGTATCACAAGGATATGCCACTGGAATCTCTCTTGGAGTACCACTCATAAAACTTCAGAATTCCCTCCTCTAAGCTCCTCTTGAGGTAAACCCTCTAGAGGGCTCATTGGAGTACAGTAAACTCCCCTGGATACCCATAGGAGTATCTCCTGGAACACCTGTTGGGATATTTCCTGGAACACCTGTTGGGATATCTCCTGGAACACCTGTTGGGATATCTCCTGGAACACCTGTTGGTATATCTCCTGGAACACTATCTGAAGCTTTCCATGGAGCACCTTCAATGGCATTCCCCAGGCGATTGGGGAAGTACCTCCTGGAACACTTCCTCTTGTACCTCATGTACCATCTTTTGTAATACTAAGTAACTCCTGTATCGCCTTAGAAAGTATGCAGTAATCTTCATTCAGTCGCTTGAATGAAGTTTCGAGAAGGAACTTTGAAGTGATTCAAGCTTCATATATGCTGTAATGTTGTCTTAAAGATGGTTGGATTGAGTGCTTGTGTGTTCGTGAGTGTGTGTAGTCGTTTAAATGTGAATACAGAGTTGAGTGTTAGCTCCAGAGCCTTATCCTTATCTGTCTATTAGCTGTCTAATAGCTAATATCAGCTGTCTAATAAAGTCACTTCCGACACTCCAGTTTCTTTGTCTACCTTTGTGGCAAAGAATCTACTTATGAGACTCTTATTAAAACTGATTTTTCTCGTATATTTCCTCACTGTATACCTCTAAAAAAAATTCTTTCTAACGTGCCTGTTATCCTGATATATGGATATCAGGATGCTTAACATCCATGGATATAACCAGAAATTTAATATCCTAGCCCCCTTGTTCTATACCCTCTTGTGAGGAACATATTTCTGTTGTCAATCTTGATCAGTTCCCTCTGAAAAAAAATCTAAGATGTCGTTATCATGTCTCGGCAATCCCGATGATCCTTATCTTCGATGTATAGTGAGGATCAGCTTACTCAGCATTAGTTTATTCCTCGCAGATGTGAT
>NC_091207.1:15623773-15636273 GCF_040958095.1 Procambarus clarkii | reverse complement strand
TATTTTTTAGCATATAAATCTGATGAGTTTATATAGACAACCGGGTTGTAATCGACATGTGGGCCTGCGGAGCGCTAATAGTTACAGCCTTCTTGATCAAGTTATCATATGTTAGCCCAAGGCTGAGGTATGGTGATGGTAGTAGTGGTTGGACCTCAATTGGAGGTATTCACCCCCAACCCAATCCCCAACCCCACACACAAACTTCAGCAAACACTTCCCCCACTCCCCTACACACATGCAACACCCGCTCACTCCCCCTCCCCCACACACCAGCAACCAGCATTCCCCCCCCACAAACATACAACACCCCTTCCCCCAAACACCTGCCTCCTCCCCCCCCCACAAACAACACCCCTTCCCCCCCACACCATCAGCCCTCTCCCCACCCCCCACAAACATGACAAAACAGGCTTCAGGTAGGAGAGAGGGGAACAATCCCAGAGTCACTCCGGTAGAGAGTCCATCTTGGAGTCCATCCATCATGCGGGAAAAACTGTAATCGCCATTGGACAATTAGTCGAAGAATAATGGTCAGTGCGGCCAACGATGTCTCCAGGGAAGAGAGATAGAGAGAGAGAGAGGGGGGGGGGGGGAAGGGAGGGGGAGAGGGGATGGAGAGAAGATGGAGATTGAGAAAGGAAGGAAGAGGAGGGAGAGACAAGTTGAGGGAAGGAATTTCTTTATGTTGATCGCTTTCCACTTGTTTCCTATTCCATTTTTATATTCGTTTTTTTTGTTATTCCACTTTGTGTCCATCAATTCTCTCTCTCTCTCTCTCTCTCTCTCTCTCTCTCTCTCTCTCTCTCTCTCTCTCTCTCTCTCTCTATCCCTCTCTCTCTCTCTCTCTCTCTCTCTCTCTATCCCTCTCTCTCTCTCTCTCTCTCTCTCTCTCTCTCTCTCTCTCTCTCTCTCTCTCTCTCTCTCTCTCTCTCTCTCTATCCCTTCTTTGCTGTCATTCGTCCTCTCTTTTCTCATTTCAACATTCTATATTCCTTTGATTCTTTTCAAATTCATTATTTCTGCCTCTCATCTCATCTCTCCTATCTATTCGCCTTCGTCTCAAACCCCTTTTCACGCCCCTCTCAATTAACCTACTTCTGTTATAACCCTTTTCTCTTCTCGTTTCTCCAGTACTTCTGCTTCTCTTCTCTTATTCTATTTCTTTGCATCCTCTTCTTCATAATATCTACTTCAATCTCGCGTTAATCTTCCCTTTCTTTCACTTCTCTTTTGTTTTCATAACCCTTCTTCATTCAGCTGACAACAAACCAGCCATTTAACCACACAAACAGCTAATTAACCAATCACCTCACTAAAGAGCAAGCTAAATCAACCAATCACCTCACTAAAGAGCAAGCTAAATCAACCAATCACCTCACTAAAGAGCAAGCTAAATCAACTAATCACTCACTAACCAGCTTAAACCAACCAGCCAGTCACTCACCAGTCAACTGGCTAATAAATCAACCAACCAGCCATTCAACCACCGAAACAACCATAGTCAACTACCCGACCATCTGGAGGCTTGGAAACCTGCACATCCATTTTTGCTCGTCAGGTTAATGTTGAGCAAACAACCCCCTCCCCTCTCTCTGTCCCCCCTCTTCCCCTCTCCCCCTTGCCGTCTCCCCTTCTCCAAGACTAATGATGTGGTTAAACAAACACGACCTGTATTGACCGTGTATTAGGTCAAGCGGTTTTTACCACCACGACCTTGGCAAACAGCTTCCGGAGAAGTGGGGGTTGAGGTGGGGGTTTGGTTAGGGGAGGGGGAGGGAAGGGGTGTGTGGGGGATGGGTGTGGCCTGGTTAGAGACCGGGCCGCGGCGACATTGATCCTTTGAACTACTTCAAGGTAACCAATTCAACACGTTATCTTGATAACACATTTCAAGCATTTGTCTGGTGAGGAACGAACTTTTGATTACTTAGTAATGGTCTTAAGGAGGATGCAGTTAGAGAGAAGTTCTTGCAGGCTGAGCGTCTTGAGTTATTATCGCTTCCTTCCAACAGATAAAAAAAAATCCCTGTTGAAGTGATAGGAGGACGGGTCCAAGCAGAAGTACTCTCTCTCTCTCTCTCTCTCTCTCTCTCTCTCTCTCTCTCTCTCTCTGTCTCTCTCTCTCTGTCTCCCTCTCTCTCTCACACACACACATTCGTAACTTTTCATTTGTTCCATCTAACCCTTTTCATGTCCTGAATTTCATGTTCAAGATTCTACCTTTTCCTCTTTTCCTTATTTTTTAACCCTCCCCTCTTCCTCTCTGGCAGTCTTTCCCCTCAGGTCTTAACTCCCATCTTCTACTTCCTTACTTCCATATTCTAGATTTCCTCTCCCATTATTCTTAATTGTTTTTAATTTCCCTTCGAACCTATTCATCATTCCCTCCCCTCTTTCCCATCCTCTTTGACGTCTTGCTTTATGTTTACCCTTTATACTACTGATCCCTTTTCCAATATATCCCTATATTTGCCCCCTTCCATTCCACATTCCTTTCCCACCCCCAACACACACTCCATCGTCATGTGCCTTTATCACTCTCATGACCCGTCATCTTCCCTTTCCTCTCTCTCTCTCTCTCTCTCTCTCTCTGACAAAACCACACTTTGTCATCAACCACTCTCCTCTTCCCTCTCCCCCTTTTCCTTCCTTCCATCCCTCCTCCCTTCCATCCCACCTCTTTCCTACCACTTCATGTCGGTCAATTTCTCTGGAGGTCGTTCGAGACAAGGTAATGACACGCTTCAAGTCCACAGGGTCGAAAATTAAGTGTTATTCCCGGAGTTTACAGGCCATCATGACAAGGCGGACGAGCCACGCTGGCCTGGCCTCTCTTCCTTGACTTAGAGAAAGAGGCAGAAGGCAGAAGGTGATCGGGGGGAAAAGATGCCCAACCACTTGTGGACTTGATCATCGATAGATACAGCGATAGCAGGCGACTCGACATCTGCGAGGCACTACACATCAAGAAGTCAACACCAGCAATCAACAGCCATTTAATGCACAACTATATTCTACCCACTTCAAGACTCCGCTCCAATATAGAAGGGACCGGTCGTGATGGTCGAGTGGATAAGGTGTCCTGTACACACCAGTTGCATTGTGCTCCTGGTAGTATGGGTTCGAGTCACTTCTGGAGTGTGAGTTTTCAGTTGCATATAGTCCTGGGGACAATTCAGGCTTGTTCGCTTGTATGAATCAAATCAATCCAATATAGAAGCATCAAGAGGAAGTATGGGCCAATAGGCCCTTTGCAGTTACTTCCATTCTTCCCTCTCATTTATCCAATTTACACCCATTACTCCGTGTTCTGTCTTGTGTTGGTCAAAAGTATGTTCGCCTCATCCAAAACTGTTGCAACATATCACCTCACCCAAATGGGAGTATGGGAGTATATAAGACAAGCTGTTCAATGTTATCATTAAGTAAAACTCTGTTTAGTGTTTTCAGGTTACAGTTGTGTGTGTGTAAACTAAAGTCTTTGAAAATGTAATAAGTTATTACGAAACGCGTTCAAGCGTCGCGTCAGACTAGAAATAAAAATGAATTTTGGAGAATTGATTTTTTCAATTACCATCGACAGTAAAAAGAAACATAAGAAATATTGAGAAAATCGTGTTAGAAATATTAATCTTACTTTTTCGGTCATATTTAACAATATATATATATATATATATATATATATATATATATATATATATATATATAAAAGATTGTGAGGGTACCACCTCTGGTGCCAATGTGGGGACCCATAGCCTCGGAGAAGAAAATAAAAAGTATTCAGAGGAGACCTTGTGGTTTCTCACTGAACACTAATATTATCTTCTCCTACCACCCCCATTCTTTTGTATGTACACATATATATTTACTTTATTTGAACTTTGTTACAAAAAAGGAGTTACATATGGGTTACAAAGATGGTTGTCATAGGTTGTCGAGTTCCTCCAGCTCCTCAGATGGCGGGCAGGAACCCTGGATGCAGTGCGCATTTCCCCTCTGTATCGCCACACTGAGGCGCTGGAAAAGAAAGCTTGCAGCTCTCGGGTCCCTTGTTGTTTCAATGAGCCTAGAACCCAGTTCCTTCAAAAAACTGGTAGCACTTTTACCCCAGGCGCCGAGCGTCTCAGAAGCAATGGCGACAAAATTGTAGTGGTGATCCAGTTCTCTATACTTACGGGATTTGGCTGCTTCCCTGTGGGTGGCAGCGCCACCTGGTTGTATATATATATATATATATATATATATATATATATATATATATATATATATATATATATATATATATATATATATATATATATGTGTGTGATTGTATTTTCCACTGAGGTTAGGAAAGTGGCTTCTATATTGATGTTATAAACCCTTAACAACTTAAAAGTTGCTAATAGATGAATACACAAGTGTTGGGTGTCAGCTGAGCAACTGCCCCTACCAGATTACATCCATAATTCACATGGATCATCGGGGAATTGAACTCGAGCATGCATTATAAATACGTGAGGGGTGGGGGGATAGAAGAGGGAGAGTTTGACGTAGTTGAAGGTACAGTTCAATACTTTCAGAGGGGGGGGGGGAAGCTTGGCCCCATCTCCCTACACTATGGTTTATATAGGGCTGAACAAATCCACAAGGGCCGTGACGAGGATTCGAACCTGCGTCCGAGAGCATCCCAGACGCTGCCTTAATCGACTCCCTACGGTTGTCATAGTTTTCCAGGATGCGAAGTTTCTGAAATACAATTGTAGCCTACAGGAGTATACAAAGTATACCACTCTCCGCGAGGTATACTCACGAGAGAAGCAGGTATATATCCAGTTATACTCACATAAAGGTTTATCTACGATAAGTCTCCTCATCAAACTTACCTGGAAAGAAAGAAAGGGAATTAGTTACCAGGTAACAAGGTGATTAATCTTACAGCTTAATTGATGTGTTAAAGCTTTGATTTGATGGCGAGTGTACATATATACAGAATAACACAAGAAAATACATTAATGTATAAAAGTATCACCGGAGAACTGGTGGCAATTCACACACAACATTTATCCTATACAAGAGCAGGAGGTGTCAGTGGTGGTGAATATATCCCAAGCAGAGGCAGGAGTATGGAGAGGTGCTCAGAAATAATCAATAAACCTGGCTTTATAATTATCGTTGATATAAAGCGAATTATCAACTATTCTGGATTATTTTCAAAAGGAAAATTGATATATGTGTTCCGTTAAACTGTTCCTGATAAACCAAAAATGGAGGTGTCCGCGTATGGATGCAAGATGCTAGCACGAACAGTCACAGCGCTCATTTAGCCTAAATAAAATATCTTCTCTCAAACGCCTCTTACCCCTCCCCCCTTCCCCTTTCTCTCAGGGCTTCTCCCAAACCCCTTCTTCTTTCCCCTCAAATTCCTCTCAACCCCTCTTCTTCCCTTCATTCACTACATTTCCCTTCTCTCTCCCACCTGTTACTCTCACATACTCTCTCTTTCTCTCTCTCTCTCTCTCTCTCTCTCTCTCTCTCTCTCTCTCTCTCTCTCTCTCTCTCTCTCTCTCTCTCTCTCTCTCTCTCCCCTCACCTGCGCTCTTTCCTCTCCCCTCTGATGCAGTCATTAGGCCAACATCTGGACATCTGGCTTGCATCATCCCAGAAGTATGCCTCATCACCTCTCTCCCAGCTCCTCTCCCAGCTCCTCTCTCTCTCTCTCCCTTCCTAACCCTCCTCTCCCTCTGTTTCCTTTTCCTTTCATCCCGCGCACTCTTTCTAATCCCTCATGTCTTCTTTCCCATCCTATTATTCTACGGCTTCCATGACATGATAGATATAGATATCCCACATCAACCCCCACCCCCCGTCCTCTCTTCCCTCTATCCATTAACCTTAGTTTATTACGCCATAGTCTTCAAACACCCCTCTTCTTCCTTCTAGGAACTCCTCCATTCATCCCCTATTCTCCCACCTGTATTTCCCTCCTCCCTAAAGGGGGGAAAGGGGGGAGAAATAGGGGGATGGGGGGGGGGGTTGTCATGTGTCAACAAGACACACTAACTTGGCCCAATACGTCATCATTTTTTTAGTAAACAAAGATTCTTAGCCAAGTCTCGACACGATATTAATAATTGTTCTTGAACCCCTAACAAGGGGAGAGGGGGAGAGGGGGGGAGGGGAGGGGGGCGGAGAGGGGGAGGAGCAAAAGTTGGGGAAGGGGTAGCGGGAGGTTGATTTTTTTTTAAGGGTGATTGGGAGTGAGGGGAGGGGGGTAGTTTAGGGGAAGCTGAGGGGAGTAGGTGTATGAATGAAAGTGTGAGTAGACGGAAGAGAGGGGGAGAGGGAGAGGGGAAACAGAAAGAGGGGAAACAGAAAGAGGGGAAACAGGGGGAGAGGGGAAACAGGGAGAGGGTAAACAGGGAGAGGGGTAAACAGGGAGAGGGGAAACAGGGAGAGGGGAAACAGGAAGAGGGGAAACAGGGAAAGGGTGGGGCAGGGAGAGGGGAAACAGGAAGAGGGGAAACATGGAGAGGGGAAACAGGGAGAGGGGAAACAGGAAGAGGGGAAACATGGAAAGGGTGGGGCAGGGAGAGGGGAAACAGGAAGAGGGGAAACAGGGAGAGGGGAAACAGGGAGAGGGGAAACAGGGAGAGGGGAAACAGGGAGAGGGGAAACAGGGAAGAGGGGAAACAGGGAAGAGGGGAAACAGGGGGAGAGAGTGAGACAGGGAGACCTAAGAGAGATAACGATAAGGCTACAATGATGACTCTGATATTACCTGTCTTTGAAAGACAATTTACAGGAAAAAATAAGACTAATCCTGTAAAAAAAAATTTTACAGGATTAAAAATAATTTACAGGAAAAATGTATTCATGTAATAAAGTCTTCAATCAACTCTCTTTCCCTATCAGGACAGCAGCATCAGTCTGCTCCCAACTGATTGGCCCAGGGTTCGATTCCAGGGCGGGGCAAGACGATTAGTAGACAAGTGTCCTTACACCTGACGCATCTGTTCACCTTGCAGTAAATAGGTACCAGGGAATCAGGCACCTGTTGTGGGTGGCATTCTGAAGGGACCTTCCAGTTCGTTAAGATCAACTGGCTTCGTATCTATACAGGTTTAGGGGTTCCGAGCGGCTGTCTCACCTCAGGGGAGCTCATAAGGCTCATTTTACTACACAATACACGCATGGGGGTCACCCACTTAGGCAAGTCAATCTACGCTCAGTACACCTGGAGAAACAGTCTGGCGGAAAGCCATACACACTCACACACACACACACACACACACACACACACACACACACACACACACACACACACACACACACACACTCACACACACACACACACACACACACACACACACACACACACACACACCTGGTAGGAGGCTGACTCCATACACAGTTTCAAATGTAGATATGACAGAGCCCAGTAGGCTCAGGAATCTGTACACCAGTTGATTGACAGTTGAGAGGCGGGACCAAAGAGCCAAAGCTCAACCCCCGCAAGCACAAATAGGTGAGTACACACACACACACACACACAACACACACACAAACAACACACACACACACACACACACACAACACACACACACACACACACACACACACACACACACACACACAACACACACACACAAACAACACACACACACACACACACAACACACACACACACACACACACACACACACACAACACACACACACACACAACACACACACACACAACACACACACACACAACACACACACACACACACACACACACACACACACACACACACACACACACACACACACACAACACACACACAAACAACACACACACACACACACACACACACACACACACACACACACACACACACACACACACACACACACACACACACACACACACAACACACACTCACACACACACACACACAAACAACACACACACACACACACACACACACACACACACACACACACACACACACACACACACTCACACACACACACAACACAACACACACTCACAACACAAACGCAACACATCTGAATCTGCTGAAAAAAAAAAACTCGAGCAGAGAATAACTGACCGTCCGAAACACTATTATGAATTAGCGAAAAAAAAACTTTCAAAAAATTAAATGAACGTAAAATTTCGCGCGCGTAATTAACACGGCATTTCCAGGCACATTAACATGTTAATTTGGAGGTAATTAATGCGAAGGTATTGATGCCCGGGTGGAATATTTCAGGGTTGGTCTTCCTGCATGGTGATATCCTCACCATTATCACTATCCCCCACCATCACCATCACTACCACCACCACTACCAGCGTCACCATAATAATGCTGTACCACCATTTGTAGCAATTTACTAAACACCACCAGTATCACTATCACCAATTCACCCTCACTATCACTACTACCATCTACCTCACCACCACCACGACCCAACCCACCACCACTATAACCACCTCTGCCACCACAACTACCAACACCACCATCAATTAAAAGCCACCATAACTAGGTCCAATCCTATTTGTCCCACTACCACCACAGCCATCCTCTACCATCATAACCACCACCACCACAGTCACTCACCACTACCAGTCACTCACCATCACCAACACCACAACCATCTCAACCACCACTACTAAATCAACCAACCAACCATCTCTACTAAACACCACCACTCAACCCACCAATCCCCAACAATCAGCCCCCACTCCTCCCCCTCCCCCACCAACCACCACAACCACCCCCCCCCACCAACCACCACAACCACCCCCCCCCCTAACCACCAGTCACGTGCCATTATCGACCTTCTGATCGTCCACAAGTGACCCACGCTAACCTCACACACCTGACACACACCTGACTCCCTTAATTGCCACACCTGTGAAGTTTAATCACGTTACAGCAGTCAGATATGACCTACAATATACCTCCTCCTCCCTCCCAAAAAAGTCATAGAGACCAACACAAAAACAACGAGAGAGAGAGAGAGAGAGAGAGAGAGAGAGAGAGAGAGAGAGAGAGAGAGAGAGAGAGAGAGAGAGAGAGAGAGAGAGAGAGAGAGAGAGAGAGAGAGAGAGAGAGCATAAAAAAGGTCGATCAAAAGATGGGATTTGCTAAGTAGCTACACGAAGGCAGAAAGAAGGGAGGGGATTGAGAGGGGTAACTAAGAGAATGGAAGATGGAAGAAAGGGGAAGTAGGGTAGAAAGAGGAAATGGGCCGGCCCCTTTCTCCCAACAAGCTAGACATATGTTTCCGACCATCTCAACAGGACCTTAGGCATCGCCGTGCCTTGCCCAAGGGACATGAACCTCTTGTAGTATCTTGTAGAGTCTGAGGGGGAACCAGAATACATTAAGGTCTCTGTTACACCTTCTCCTCTTTCTTCTCCTCCTCCCAAGGCTCTTTTGCTTTTCTTTCTCTTTCACCCTCTTCCTCTTTATATCTCACCCATTCCCACTGTTTCCTCACGATTCATACCTCTTTCTCTCTCTCTTTTTTTTCTCTCTCCCTCTCTCTCTCTCTCTCTCTCTCTCTCTCTCTCTCTCTCTCTCTCTCTCTCTCTCTCTCTCTCTCTCTCTCTGTCTCCCCCTCTTCCAAGTCAAATAACTTGAGAATCAGAAACCTTCTCTTAAAAAAACAAACAAAACACTGTTCCCAAATCCAAGGTCAAATACAATTAGGTCGTTAGGCCCTTTCCCAGGCCTATAGGCCTCAAGTTATCCCCCCATCAAGCTTGTATTTCTCCTTTTCAAGCCCCCCTCTCCACTGCTCCTACCCCCCCCCCCCCTTCTCTCTCTTGGGGCTCCCTACACCCCCTTCCCTCTCCTGGGGCCCTCTTCACCCCCCCCCTTTTCCCCTCTTCTTTGAACGATTCCTCTTTTGTCTTTCCACAAACGTACTAAACCATTTATTGCTTTATTTTTTAGCTGTTGCGTTGGTTTTTAGATTGAAGATTCCTGGTTAAGGCTTCCTCTATATCCCCCTTGAAACCGGTTCCTCCTGGCAAGGGGATTGGCTGCCTGTCGACCAATCACAGTGCTAACAATATGGTCAGCGGTCTAATAGCTTGGTTGATCAGGTCACTATCTAAGAGGTATATGGTCAGAAACTGGGCCACGGCGACAGTGATCCTAGGAACCACCTCAATGTGTGGTACGTAGAACAGGTTTGAAATACGCTTTAAAGACGTTTCGAACCCTTTCCCCAACACATTTCGATTCCATTTCGAACACGTTTTGGCCGATATCTCTTCCCCCCCCTCCCTCCAACCACTTGCGTTGAATGGTAAAGCGACGGTCTCGCATCCTGCAGGTCGGCGTTCAATCCCCGACCGTCCACAAGTGATTGGGCACCATTCCTTCCCCCCGTCCCATCCCAAATCCTTATCCTGAACCCTTCACAGGTCCATATAGTCGTAATGGCTTGGAGCTTTCCCCTGATAGTTCACTTCCCTCCCCCCCCCCTCTTACCTCCACAAACGGCGATGGATACCTGTCAGCCAATTACAACAGGGGGGCCATCTGCAAGGGTAATGATTGGCCAGTTATTGGTCATTTGCCGCGTCAACAAGTGCCGTAATTGGGCCTCTGTTTTCTTTGATTAATGATTTGTTGATTCATGGCGTCGGTCCTGCCCTTCAGGAGGAAGGGGAAGGCAGGGGAAGGGAAGTAGAGGTAGATTGGGCCTTTTAGGGAAGGTAAGGGAGGCGGCAGCCAGGTGAAATGGGTAGGGAGGGAGGGAGGGTAGGGGGTTTAGGGAGGTATATTGGAGGGAGACACACACACACACACACACACACACACACACACACACACACACACACACACACACACACACACATATATGATATATGAACTATATCCAGTTCGAATATACATATATATATATATATATATATATATATATATATATATATATATATATATATATATATATATATATATATATATATATGTATATTCGAACCTGGTATATATTGGTATATACAAACCTGGTATATATTGGTATATACAAACCTGGTATATATTGGTATATACAAACCTGGTATATATATATATATATATATATATATATATATATATATATATATATATATATATATATATATATATGAACTAAGCGCAATGCCTGGAAGTGTCTGTCTCTCCCTCTCTCTCTCTCTCTCTCTCTCTCTCTCTCTCTCTCTCTCTCTCTCTCTCTCTCTCTCTCTCTCTCTCTCTCTCTCTCCAACACCTTCTCTTATCTTCACCACACTTCTAACTACACCTCACTATCCTCCATCGTGGATTGCCACATATTCGCTGCTCCACATATACACATATGTGTCCCAACAAACCAATAGAAGTGACTTATAATTATATTTATATGTATCGTGGCTCCTTTATCAAAATTATTACTTTTATTATTATTTTACTTTTTTGCTCTCGATGTTTCTATTTAAGTGTTTTCATTTGTCATTTGACTTTAATTATAGTTTCTTAACAGTTTAGGCTTCTCGTGGCTATCTCCATTTCTCTAATTCTTCCCATTTTCCCTTCACCTACTTTACCAGGATCCTCCTCACCTCTTATCCACTTCTGTTCCATCTATATCCCTACTCCATCTCATTTCCCATCTCCATTTCATTTTATTTCCTGCAAGACACTATCTTTTCCGAGAAAACTTAAAACTCTCCCACAACAACATCTCCTCTTCCCCCTCTTTCCCCTCTCTCAAATGAGCACTTCAACTCCCAACTCTCTCCCCCTCATTCCTTTCAGCATGCAACAGGGAAGGAAGTGAATGAAACTGAAAGGGAATGCAAAAGAAGGTATGATATTGGGGCTGAGATAAGGAATGATTTGAGGGGGTTGAGTGTGGTGGGGGAGGTGGGGGGTGGGAAAGACATGGGTGGCATGATAGAGGAGTATGATGGGAAAAGAATGAGGGAATGATGGAAAAGGGTTTAAAGAAGAAGGGGGAAGAGGGGGGAAGTGTTGAAAGAGGGGCAAAGAGGAAATGGGTTTTAATAAGGGGACGTAAGAGCCAGAAAGATGAGGGGCAGAGAGAGAGAGATAGAGAGAGAGAGATAGAGAGAGAGAGATAGAGAGAGAGAGATAGAGAGAGAGAGATAGACAGAGAGAGAGAGAGAGAGAGAGAGAGAGAGAGAGAGAGAGAGAGAGAGAGAGAGAGAGAGAGAGAGAGAGAGAGAGAGAGAGGAAGGGGGTTGGGGCTCCGAGAGGTTATAGATAGTGTGGAGGGAGACAGATTGAAAGAATGAGGGTGAAAAAAAACAGCTTCAAGTGGCTATCTAAGTGTGCCCTCTGACCGCTAATTACTCCCTCACTCTTCCTCATTATTCTGGGTCTCCTTTGCCAACCACACAAGTTTGTTGGAGCGAGGAGACGGCCGATTGTCGATGAGAAACTAAGAGAGGAGGAGGAACGTGCCGTGAAGAGGAAAGATTGGAGATAAAGATGGGGGGAGAGGAATAAGCAAGAGAAAAGCAAAGTG
>NC_091207.1:15611273-15621273 GCF_040958095.1 Procambarus clarkii | reverse complement strand
GTGGTGGTGGTAGTGGTGGCGATGACAGTGGTGGTAGTGGTGGTGATGACAGTGGTGGTAGTGGTGGTGGTGGTGGTGGTAGTGGTGGTAGTGGTGGTGGTGGTAGTGGTGGCGATGACAGTGGTGGTAGTGGTGGTGATGACAGTGGTGGTAGTGGTGGTAGTGGTGGTGGTGGTAGTGGTGGTAGTGGTGGTAGTGGTGGTGGTGGTAGTGGTAGTGGTGGTAGTGGTGGTGGTGGTAGTGGTGGCGATGACAGTGGTGGTAGTGGTGGTGATGACAGTGGTGGTAGTGGTGGTAGTGGTGGTGGTGGTAGTGGTGGTAGTGGTGGTGGTGGTAGTGGTGGCGATGACAGTGGTGGTAGTGGTGGTGATGACAGTGGTGGTAGTGGTGGTAGTGGTGGTGGTGGTAGTGGTGGTAGTGGTGGTAGTGGTGGTGGTAGTAGTGGTGGCGATGACAGTGGTGGTAGTGGTGGTGATGACAGTGGTGGTAGTGGTGGCGATGACAGTGGTGGTAGTGGTGGCGATGACAGTGGTGGTGGTGGTGGCGATGACAGTGGTGGTAGTGGTGGTGATGACAGTGGTGGTAGTGGTGGTGATAATAGTGGTTGGGGTGCTTTATCCCCCCAACATCATAAAGCAACACTGAGCACCAATTAAGGTCCATTACAACAAAATGAGACATTGGTTGTAAATTCACGTGACCAAACTACCTGTTGCTACTCAACTGTATTTTTACCTGATTTTATATGACTATAGTGGCCGCGACGGGGGACAGGAAGCCGGCGGCAAGTCAAAGGTCACCCACCCTCCCTTATTCTCTATGAATTTTCGAGGAGATGGAGAAGGAAGATGGGGGGAAGGGGGGGGCAGGAATATCGAAAGGGAGGAGGGAGGAGGAAAGAAGAGGGGTGGAATGGGGCTAGAGAGAGAGAGAGAGAGAGAGAGAGAGAGAGAGAGAGAGAGAGAGAGAGAGAGAGAGAGAGAGAGAGAGAGAGAGAGAGAGAGAGAGAGAGAGAGAGAGTTTTACCCTTCTACCTATGGGTAAAACCTTATATTATCTACCCTACTGCCAATCTTGCTAAAGGAAACAAGCGCTCTTGCATTAGAGAAAATAGGAAAATAGGGAAATAGGGTGCAAAAGAGTAGAGAAAATGTCGCCATTGGGGAGAACAGACCACTGGAACATGATCAAACACTCCACAGTAACCAAATAAGATTTCAACTGAGACTTACCAGAGCAGAAGTTGTTCAACACATACAAGATAATCTTACTAAAAGTCAACATACGAGTAAGAGAGAAAGATACTCTATGTAAGACCTACCTTGAGGTGCTTCCGGGGCTTAGCGTCCCCGCGGCCCGGTCGTCGACCAGGCCTCCTGGTCGACGGAGGATACTCTTTAGCTATATGGTGTTAAACTGAGTTTAATACCATACAGTTTAACTGAGGAATCTGTATGGTGTTTTTTCCGCGTTATTACGTTATTAGAAGGTTGCGACAACGTCAATTACGTTGCCACAACGTTGCAACAACGTTAATTACGTTGCCACAAGGTTGCAAAAACGTCAATAAGTTGCCACAAGGTTGCAAAATCGTCAATCAAACGTCTGGAATACGTCGTTTGTTGCTTGTCTATTAAAAGATACACGTTTGCTGCACTTGACGCTGAGGTAATTCCGAGGATCACTCTCCCCGCTGACCGGTCTCTGACCCGACGTCCTGGTTGGGGGGTCTGGTCGACCAGGCTGTTATAGATGCCGACAACTGGCACTCTGTCTGGCACTCTTCCGGGAGCCTTATGCTAATTTCCGTCCTAATTACTGTCACTTTATATATTGGCATCCGGTTATAAAGAACGATTAACCACTCGTGGCTACTTTTAGACTTATAAACGAGTTAACCGACTGAATTAACAGCGATGCTGATTGTAAGTGGTGAGTTAAAGTGCTTATTTTGTAAGTTATGTGAGGTCAATGTTATTATTTGAGTTAATGTGAAAGAGAATTAAAATTGTATACTTATTTCTCGCCTTACTTTAACTTTGTTGGTGATAATGAGCTTAATAGTGGTGTTAGTGGTGGAGTAGTGGTGTTAGTGGTGGAGGGAGTAATGGTGTTAGTGGTGGAGGAAGCAGTGGTGTTAGTGGTGGAGGGAGCAGTGATATTAGTGGTGGAGGGAGTAGTGGTGGAGGGAGTAATGGTGTTAGTGGTGGAGGAAGCAGTGGTGTTAGTGGTGGAGGGAGCAGTGATGTTAGTGGTGGAGGAAGCAGTGATATTAGTGGTGGAGGGAGCAGTGGTGTTAGTGGTGGAGGAAGCAGTGATATTAGTGGTGGAGGGAGTAGTGATATTAGTGGTGGAGGGAGTAGTGGTGTTAGTGGTGGAGGAAGCAGTGATATTAGTGGTGGAGGGAGCAGTGGTGTTAGTGGTGGAGGAAGCAGTGATATTAGTGGTGGAGGGAGTAGTGATATTAGTGGTGAAGAAAGCAGTAATATTAGCGGTGAAGAAAGCAGTAATATTAGCGGTGAAGAAAGCAGTAATATTAGCGGTGGACAGACCGTAGTCGTGGTGGCGGTGGTTGAGAAAAGACGTAATTAAATAACACATCACAAAAGGTACAAATAAAATCCCAGGCCTCCAACACAGAAGAAAAACAAAAGTCCCGGGACCCAAAATGCGGCAGGAAATGCTTGAGAAACGCGGAAAGACGCCACAATGAGGGGAAATGCCTGAGACAGGGAGAGAGGGGAGAGAAGAGGGGAAGTAGACGGCTCCTGTCTTTGTTCTTCCTCCTAGAGTGAATTGTGAGGTTGGGGGGGAGAGGGGGGAAGTGAGGGGGGGGGGGTTGGAGGTTCGTTGGCAATAGGGGGGGGGGAAGGAATAACTAGGAACAGTGGTAATGAGGATAAGGAAGAACGTTAGCGGATGAGGAGGATTGGTATGGATGGGGAAGATTGGTAGGGATGTGGGAGATTAGGGTGGATGAGAATAGGTAGAAGGGTGAGGTGGATGCAGTGGAGTGGGGTGCAGAGTTGAGGAAGGAAGCTGGTTCTTGAGAAAGGTGTCAAGGAGAAGGAAGAAGAAGGAAGAAAAAAGAAGGAAGACGTAAGAAAGAAAACAAAAACCACTTGGATATACTCATCAAACGCTACATAGGAAAATATATTACAATAGCACCCACAATGCCAGTTTGTTGCAGTGTTCACTAACTATCCTTCAACACAACTCAACCACCCAATTGCGTCTCGTTATTCACTGTTTGGTGTTGTTGGGAGGGGGGGGGGGGAGTGGGGGGAGGGCGTCGTGGGGGGATGATTTAGACACTCATTTATGTATATAAATTTGACAAAGAATTCTAAATAAACTGAAAAAAGTACCTAAATGTAAAAATTAGATGAGGAGGAGGAGGAGGAGGAAGAGGAAGGAAGAGGAGGAGGAGGAGGAGGAAGAGGAAGGAAGAGGAGGAGGAAGGAGGAGGAAGAGGAGGAAGAGCACAATACACTTCTCTAGGAGTCGAACCCAAACCCACAATCAGTCTCCCTCTCCACAAAGTATATCCCACCTTTCTCCTCTACTCATTTCTCTTCTAACCCCTCCATTCTAAGCTTCTACTATCTACGCTTATTCTCACATCATGCCAGTTGACTGACAGTTGAGAGGCGGGACCAAAGAGCCAGAGCTCAACCCCCGCAACCACAACTAGGTGATGCATCCCAGTTTTTATTTTGGTGGTCAACAACCACTGAATTTCGCGGACAATTTCTTTCGCGAGAAAACTATATACAACTTTTAGCTTAGTTGTGGTGGTGGAGGAGGGGGTTGTGGTGGTGTTGGAGATGGGGGGGGGATAGATAGAGAGATGGGGGGTGGGGTTGTAGTGGTAAAGGAAACGATCAGTGTGTTAATGGTAGTTGGGTAATTAGTGAGTTGCTAAAACAGGGAAGAGGGAGATGCCTTTGGAAACAACTGTACATGTGTTGGAGGATGACACTGTTGGGGGAGGTGTTGGAGAGACCTATCTGTGTGGGGGAGCACTCAGCCTGTGTGGACTGTAGGGTATGGGAGAGATATGAGGACAAGGAGCTAGGATACGAGGACAAGGAGCTGGAATATGAGGACAAGGAGCTGGGATACGAGGACAAGGAGCTGGGATACGAGGACAAGGAGCTGGGATATGAGGACAAGGAGCTGGGATATGAGGACAAGGAGCTGGGATATGAGAACCAGGAGCTGGGATATAAAGACAAGGAGCTGGGATATAAGGACAAGGAGTTGGGATACGAGGACGAGGAGCTGGGATATGAGGACAAGGAGCTGGGATGTGATGACAAGGAGCTGGGATATGAGGACCAGGAGCTGGGATATAAAGACAAGGAGCTGGGATATAAGGACAAGGAGTTGGGATACGAGGACGAGGAGCTGGGATATGAGGACAAGGAGCTGGGATGTGATGACAAGGAGCTGGGATATGAAGACAAGGACCTGGGATATAAGGACAAGGAGGTAGGATACGATGATAAGGAACTGGGATATGAGGACAAGGAGCTGGGATATGAGGACAAGGAGCTGCGATATGAAGACAAGAAGTTGGGATATGAGGACAAGGAGCTGGGATACGAGGACAAGGAGCTGGGATATAAAGACAAGGAGCTGGGATATGAGGACAAGGAGCTGGGACATGAGGACAAGGAGCTGGGATATGAGGACAAGGAGCTGGGATATAAGGACAAGGAGCTGGGATATGAGGACAAGGATCTGGGATACAAAGACAAGGACCTGGGACATGAGGACAAGGAGCTGGGATATGAAGACGAGGAGCTGGGACATGAGGACAAGGAGCTGGGATATGAAGACGAGGAGCTGGGATACGAGGACAAGGAACTGGGATATAAAGACAAAGAGCGAAGGAACGACGCCCAACCACTTGGACAATCAGGGATCGAACGCCAACCCTGCAAAGAGCGAGTCTGGTGCTCTACCGTCCAGCCCAAGTGGAAGAGAGCAAGCACACTCGCCTCATAAGAGTGTTGAATCATCGCCTGACGATCAACTGCTCAACATCATCAACTGCCTATCATCATAAAATGAATCAATGAACATCAATTCTGAGTCTAAGACAGTGAAATTGGCGTGTAAATCAGGTCATTAGTCTAAGTGGTGAAGAATTTTTATATAAACTGGTCAATCTGGATTAAAATTGGGATGCAAATTGGGCTGTCTGATGCAAATGGGTCTTCTTAGCATGCAAATTAGCATGTGCAGAGTAAATTTGGCTTCCCCATGTAATCTGTGCACTTCTTTAACTGATAACAGATATTCTTACAACATATATTGAGCTCCTTAGAACCTAATACCCATGACCGGAAAAGGAATAGAGAACTTAAGAAAATAATACTCAAGAAAATCACCGGAGGCCGTTTGCTAAGTCTAGGCAGCTCCTAGGCCTATACGAGGCAGCTCCTAGACCTATACGAGGCAGCTCCTAGACCTATACGAGGCAGCTCCTAGACCTATATGAGGCAGCTCCTAGGCCTATACGAGGCAGCTCCTAGACCTATACGAGGCAGCTCCTAGACCTATATGAGGCAGCTCCTAGGCCTATACGAGGCAGCTCCTAGACCTATATGAGGCAGCTCCAAGGCCTATATGAGGCAGCTCCAAGGCCTATATGAGGCAGCTCCTAGGCCTATATGAGGCAGCTTCTAGCCTCAACCTCTATATTAACTCGTAAACAACTGACCTTCAACGCGGCCGAGGACAATATATCATAATATAACCCTTATACGGAATATATATATATATACGAAATACGGAAAATACATTTCAAATATTCGGAGGCTATTTGGGTTACTAATGACCAAACCACACACACTGACCAAACCACACACACTGACCAAACCACACACACCTGAAAACGATAAGACGACAATCATCACCCATATATATATGACTCATCGGTCGGCATTTCGGTTCCTGGTTTCGAACCAGCGTGTCGAGGGGTGTGTCGAGTCAAACACCACACGAACCGACCGGAGGAGGTAGTTGGGCACAGGTATTGACAATTAGCACCATTAAGGAGGCCCAAAAGGTGTTTAAACACCTGTCAATTATGCAATACTTATCAACATGATCCTCAGGTGTGTACAGTGCAATAGATGCAAAAGTGACAACACAAGTGGTCACTTGTGTTCAAAAAATTTGGATCATTGAAATGTGTGAGGAAATGATGCATGGTTGGGTGGATGTAAATACTTTCTGAATTAGAGTTGTAGAATTTAAACTTGGAAGAAACGAGGCTAAACTATGTCTTCTCTCTACCATCCCTCCTACCTCCTTTAAGTAATGTCTTCCTATTCCTTTTTCCTTTCCATTCTCATCTTTCTCATTCTCTGAGAGTCTCTTTTTCCTTCCTTTTTACTCTATTAAGTTCTCATTCGTGTCCTCTTCCATTTTCCCCATGTTTTCTCTATTAAATTTGTTCTGTTCTTTTCCACATTTTATCTACTTTTTTCTATTTTATCCTTTTTCGTTTCTCTTATTCCCTCTCTTTACTCTCTCCTTAGTCTTTTCCTTCCTGGTTTCATATTTTCTCTCTTAAGAATGGGTAGGAGAAGAATCTCCTTTCCTTTCCATTCTTTCTATTCCTCTTTCTATCTTCCAGTTTTTTCCTTTTTATCTCATTCCCCATCTTCCTATTTACTCCTCTATTCCTTCTGTTATCATTCCCTTACTCTTCATTCATTCCCCTCGTCTCCCCCTCTGCCTTTTTCTCTCTCTCTCCTCCTTTCCCCTATTCCCCGTTCCTCCTCTCCCATCTCCCTGCCGTCCCACAAGACAGTGAGTGTGTGCGCGGTCGGTTTAATACGTGAGATGGGTGGTAAATTAAATAAATGAATTAGTGGAGAAGAGAGAGAGAGAGAGAGAAAGAGAGAGAGTGAGAGAGTGAGAGAGAGAGAAAAGAGCAGCTCCTTCAAACAAAGACACGACCCACCAGCGCTGGTTGTCCTTGTCTATATTTTATTTGTTGTCCTTGTAAGAATATAGGAACTGAGGCGATAGGCCTATTGACCCATGTGTGTTGGGGGGGGGGGCAGGTTTTTTTTTTAACCTTTGCTTAAAACAATCCAGCAATGGCTTTTTCTTGTTTTCTTTGTTGCTTGTATTTGTTTGTTGTTTGATGTACTTGTTTCTGATTGTCGACTGTAGTCATATTAACGTGTTTTCCTTTGATATATATATATATATATATATATATATATATATATATATATATATATATATATATATATAATATATATATATATATATATATATATATATATATATATATATATATATATATATATAATATATATATATATATATATATATATATATATATATATATATATATATATATATATATATATATATACATACAACTAGTAACGACAATTAAAGGTAATTGAGTTACCTTTCAGGTAACTTTCATTATCTGTATGTTAAGTTTGTCTAACTTGCTTAAAGTCAAAGTCAAGTTTGGATTCCTCTTGATATCACCTCCCTTATAACTACCTTCAACTTTATCAAACTACTTCCAAGTACCTCTAACTAGACTTAACTACCACTCACGTAACTGGGACTACCTGTGATTCAAATTCAAATCGCGTCAGAACGCTTCTAACGGTCTTCCATCGTCATGAACTACCGCTAACTACCTTCAAAGGACCAGTAACCTCTTGTTACATAAAGGTCATTGTTTATCTTCTTAACTACCGGTCGTTGTAAGGTGATTGGTCTTTTTGATACATCAAACTACTCTCCCTCTCCTTCTCTTCCTCCCTTTCCTCTCCCTCCATCCCTCTCCTTGTCCCCTCCCATTTCTTTTCTATCTCTTTCTCCTTCTTTCCTATCCCTCTTTCCTTCCTTCTCTCTCTCCTTCTCCATGTATCTCTCTCCCTCCCTACCTCCCATTCCTTATCCCTCCCTGTATCCCCCTTTCCCTCCCTCCCACTAAATGTCAGTTTAATCCCTAATATAATATTAGCATCCACGACTGCTATTCTCTCGTTTTCTTTTCCAAGACATCAATTTAAGGAGGAGCTAACTTATTTTATTCATCATTATTTTCAACTTTCTGGAAGCACACTCTTGGCTGTCTCTTTTCATATGGGTTTTAAACAAACTATTTTTTGACATTGGAGTTTTATGTACTGATACAACTTTTAGCTGTGTTTTATACATATGTGTATTTTGTATGTATATCTGAACGTTTATGTATTTGGCAGAGTGACTTGGCTTTTTAATTCTGTAAAGTTTTCCTAATTTTCACCTTTTTCCCCTCTTTCCTTATTCCTTATTCTTCCCTTCTCATACTTTCCCACATAAGGGAAGGATGAGGGGGGGGGGGAAGGGTTTGGGAGGCTGGGAGGAAAAGACGGGGATTTATAGAGGGGGATTGGGGGAATCAGAAGCAAAGATTGGGGGAAGAATGATGGAAGTGGAGGCCTACCGTTGGGGACTTGGGTGGAGGACTGGGGTGGAGGATTGGGGTGGAAGATTGGCGTGGAGGATTGGGGTGGAGGATTGGGGTGGAGGACTAGGATGAAGGATTAGGCCGGAGGACTAAGGTGGAGGCATTAACAAAGGCCTTGACAGGAGACTTTGACCACAATCCTTGACAGGAATCCTTGACAGGAATCAGGATAGGGTACGATGGGTCAGGATAGGTGACGATATGTTAGGTCAGGTTAGGATAGGTTAGCTTGGATTTGTTTGTAGAGATAGGGGTAAGACGGGGTACTAATCTCTCAGGTCTTTGATCCTGCTACCTCGAAAATATTCCTGGGAGTGAAATCCAGTATTTTGAGCGGTGCTATTTAACTCGGGGAGGAGGGGGGTGTAAGGTATTTAACTAGGGGGTGGACTAGGTGAGAGGGGGGGAGGGGGTTTAAAACCGGTTTAAATAGCGGGTGGTGATGGTAATTATATGTACTTTGTCTAAGTAAGGGAAGGGTGTGTGTGTGTGTGTGTGTGTGTGTGTGTGTGTGTGTGTGTGTGTGTGTGTGTGTGTGTGTGTGTGTGTGTGTGTGTGTGTGTGTGTGTGTGTGCTTGCGTAAGCATGCGCTGTGCTTACAATCCTCAAGATCAAAGCTGAATCCACGCCACGCATGGATATTATATCCACTGGTGTCTGGGATATCGGTCATCCATATCCCTAACTTCCCAAGTTACATTACAATTCAATATAAACATTGCCTTGGTTCATATCCTGTGAAGAATCCTTACGTATTTTGTACGTCGCTATTATGTCTCCTCTATAATCATCTATAGCTGTCACATTCCTCATATCCTATCTCGGCCAATTCTTGGATCAACCTCCCTGCGAGTTTCTGCAATTTTCTCAAGAATCCCTTTGTAGTGCTGGGTGCTGAATGACTCCTAATCACGGTTCTTGAACCCTATTCTTAGGTTCACTAGTTCCGCATATTACCCCGGTCGCAGTTGCTTCAAAGACCCTTGAACCAGAGTTCGATTCCCGGTCAATGAGACACGATTTGGGGAACGTTTTCGTACTGCTCATGAATCTATTTAGATCTAGTAGACAACAGCTGTTTTCATGAGGATTGTCACTTATAGGCCTACAGGAGGCCTCGATAAGGCTGACAGATTTTTGGGGGTCTTCGACAATGGGAAAATCCTTTTTCTCTGGGGGTAAGACTTGGCGTTACTGGGCCTAGTAAGTCTTATTCGTTGTTAGTTCGGTCACATGATTCAGTTCCGATCTGCCTTTTGTTAGTCTATCCGTTCGTGGGTTCGTCTATCCATTCGTGGGTTCGTCTATCCATTCGTGGGTTCGTCTATCCATTCGTGGGTTCGTCTATCTGTCCGTGGGTCCGTCAATGCAACGTCCATCTCTCTCTATCCCTGCTTCTCTCTACATCCATCTGTATTTCCCCTCCCTCTCCCATATCCCCTCTCCCTATCTTCCCTAGGGAGGAGGGGAGAGGGAGAGGGGAGAGTGTTG
>NC_091207.1:15585913-15608273 GCF_040958095.1 Procambarus clarkii | reverse complement strand
GTGGTGGTGATGATTGGGTGGTGTTGGAGATTGTGTTGGGGAGGATTGGGTGGTGTTGGAGATTGTGTTGGGGTGGTGGGTGGATTGGCTTTCAAACCATTTTGCATCTTCCCCCCCCCCCCCCACTTTCAATTGATCTATTATATGGCAGACGCTCCCCCCCTCCCTCTCCCCCCCCCCCCCCCAACACACTATTTACATCAATTACACCTAATCACCTGTTATCGTATTTTGAACATCTGTACCACCTACACTACCATTCAAACTCCGTTCCGTCCGTCCAAACCCGCGCGCGTATAATCCCTTATTTTAATTTTTCGTTCGCATTATTTTAAAAATAGCTTTTTGCGCTGCGAATCAACCGGGTTGCTCAACTGTGTTCAATCCCTAGCTGTCCCGATCAGTTTAATCCATTTTGCGAAACTATTTTCCAAATTTATATTTGTTTAATTGACGGCATTTTGAGTTAGGATTACTGGCTGCCAGAAGTCTTCAGCGGCGGAAAATTCTGAGTGGCTTCTGGTCCTCAGTGCGGTACAGGAACCGGCATTGAAGCATGAAGCATTGATTGCCACAGCTCCCCAGTCTCCTCTACCCCAGCCCCACTCCACCTATATCCACCTCCACTCACTTCTGTTCCACCTATATCCACCTCCACTCACTTCTGTTCCACCTATATCCACCTCCACTCACTTCTGTTTCATCTATATCCACCTCCACTCACCTCTGTTTCATCTATATCCACCTCCACTCACTTCTGTTCCACCTATATCCACCTCCACTCACTTCTGTTTCATCTATATCCACCTCCACTCACCTCTGTTTTATCTATATCCACCTCCACTCACCTCTGTTTCATCTATATCCACCTCCACTCACCTCTGTTTCATCTATATCCACCTCCACTCACCTCTGTTCCACCTATATCCACCTCCACTCACCTTGTTCCACCTATATCCACCTCCATTCACATCTGTTCCACCTATATCCACCTCCACTCAGCTCTGTTCCACCTACTAATCCCTATGACATACACAGCCACAGGTACGATCCTGTACACATACGCCGGCCGCTTGCAAAAGCCAGTCGTATTTTCCACCGGATTAGCAAGTTTGTTTATAGTTTTATACAGTTAATAGTCTTTCATAGGATTACCCGGCGCTCCACAAAAGAATAACTATACATATGTGGAGTCAATCGAATATGCGGACTTAACCGGACACATGCACTTAACCGAATGTACGGACTTAACCCAAGACGTAAGACAAGAAAACAACATAAGAAACTACTTAACTATCGAACCACACAATTGGCCCCAGAGGTTCACGGTCGTTTCGTGAGGCCCTCAACAAGTTTAAGGAGAACAGGTGAACAGTGTTAGCTGCAACAGATTGATTGATGAAGATTAAGCCACCCAAAAGGTGGCACGGGCATGAATAGCCCGTAATAGGCTGCAACAGTCCATTTTTGGACGTATTGACCAAACAGTTGCTCTGTCTACTCCCATTTTAGGATGGGGAAGAGGTATCTACAGACAATAGAACTGAATTATACTTATTATTGTTAATCGTTGCAACATTACATTATTGTAATGGAGACATGATCACTACCTACAAAATTCTCAAGTGGAATTGACATGATAGATAAGGATAAGCTGTTTAACACTGGTGGTACGCGAACAAGGGGAACACAGGTGGAAACTGAGTACCCAAATGAGCCACAGGGACGTTAGAAAGAACTTTTTCAGAGTCAGAGTAGTTTACAGGTGGAATGCATTAGGCAGTGATGTGGTGGAGGCTGACTCCATACACAGTTTCAAATGTAGATATGATAGAGCCCAGTAGGCACAGGAACCTGTACACCTGTTGATTGACAGTAGAGAGGCGGGACCAAAGAGCCAGAGCTCAACCCCCGCAAGTACAACTAGACGAGTACACACACACACACACACACATACACATACACACACACACACACACACACACACACACACACACACACACACACACACACATTAGCGAAGGAAATTTCTCTGGTAGCTCTCTCGTCTCATCCATTCAACTATTTCCCTACAATATAATTTATCCCCTCCTATTCCCCTCCTATCCTCTCCCCCTCCTATCCTCTCCCCTCCCATCCTCTCCCTCTCTCTCCTCGTCAATGTGTCAAATACAAGAAGTGGAACCGTTTAAAGGGAATCGTAAGATGATCCAGCTCTCTCTCTCCCCTCGTTTGCTGTTCCATTTCCCTCCTTTCTATTCCAGTCCTCCTCATTTATGTCTTATTTCTCCTTTTTTTCCTTTCCCATTGTTCTTCATCCTCCTATTTCTCGTTTTATCTATCGAATTTCTATTTTCTATTCCATTAAAATTGTTGTTATCCTATTGCCCATCTTTTTTTTAATCCAATTTCCCTTCCCCATTTTCTATATTTTATACTCCATTTACCCTTTATACTCCAGATTTTTCAACCTATTTTTTCCCCATTTTAGAATGTCGCTATTTATTGCCCTCTCATTCTCCTTCCCTTTCCATCTCTTTAACTCCCTCTTTCCCTCCTAATAATATTTCTCTTCCCTCATGCTCCCTCTCTCCTATTTCAGGAGCTCTTAACAGCCTCTTCAAGAGAATAGGAGCTATTCTCTTGAAGATCCTGAGAATCCTGAGATCCTAAAATCCTGAGGAAATTAAGCACGTCTTTATGTCTTCTCTGCTCTTTAAATATGTCTAACCTAACCTAACCCATCCTACCCTAATCCAGCCAAACCCAACCTAATCTAACCGAACCTAACCCAACCCAACCTAATCTATCCTAAGCCAATCCAGCAGCAATTAACCTAATCTAACCCAGTTGAACCTAAACTCCCCACTCAAACCTGACGAAAATAGGAGATAAGTCAATATGGGTGGATACTGGCTGAGTAGACAGCGCTCTAGACTCGTGGACCTACGGACCGGGGTTCGATCCCACGGCACCGCCGGAAAAAAAAATATATATAAAATCTTGTGTTTTTATATACGATATGCAGGCCTATGACGTCATAACACTCCGGTTGGTACAGGTTTTAAACCGTACTGATACAAACCCCCTTTCCCCTGCCTTCCCTAGCATGGACAGGTGTTGTCCAGGTAAAGCAGAGGACGTTGTTTACCTGTGTCTACACTCACCCTCACACACCTGTTCACCTCTCGTCGGTAGGCCTACCTAGTGACCCCTTGTATTCTTTGTAGGCCTAACACACTGATCAGCTCTCGATACCTTCTTACCCCTTACCCTATTCCTCCCTTGAGAGGTCAATATATGTGTGGGGAGGGGGGAGGGGGAGAGGGGAGGGGGAGAGGGGGAGGGGGGGGGAAGGGAGGGGGAGGGGGGTGTCTGTGTTCAATATCAGGGATCCTGACAGATATTGTACACTGCAAATCGTCGTCAGTATTCTACAATGAGAACTGTGATCATTATTCCCAATTATAATCAAATATAATTTATGCTACAAACCGCGATCAATATTTTACCTTGGAGACCGTAATGAATAATTTGCCCTATAAATCGTGATCAATATATTACGCTAGAAACCATGGTAAATATGTCTATTGGGTCAGTATTTTACCATTTAGCAATGAATGAAACCATGTAAAATACACACACATATACTCTCTCCCTCCCTTCATCTTAGCATAGATTGCCGACGACATAGTTAACATAAGAGAATCAATACAGCCTGAACCCTGAACAATACAGCCTGAACCCTTGGCTTTGTAAGATTATATATTTTACCATAAGCAGAAGGCATGGTTCAGGGATTCTCTTATCTGCAAATTGAAATGTTGTCTCTACCATGAAGTACAAATAGAATGTGTTGGAATCTATTATTTAGTTAATTATTATCGTTCCTGCTACTGTAATTGCGACTGTTGCTCCTGTTTCTACTGTTGCAACAGCTGCTAATGCTGGTAATATTCGTAGGGCTAAGCTCTACGAACCTCTAATCAAAAATGAATGGAAAAAAACTGGAATAAAAATTAAGAATATAGACTACTCTAAACTGTAGCGGAACAGTCACACACACACACACACACACACACACACACACACACACACACACACACACACACACACACACATAGGACAATTGCTCCTGATAAAACTCCATCCTGTAAAATAATTTGTTTAGGAAATAAACAAACAAAATAAAACAGAAAAACATTCGCGAGGCGACAATTTGACAATTTTACGGCCTGAGTGATAAATTGCTGTCAAATTATTGTATCGGGGTAGAGTGTGTGAGTGTGTGTGTGTGTGTGTGTGTGTGTGTGTGTGTGTGTGTGTGTGTGTGTGTGTGTGTGTGTGTGTGTGTGTGTGTGTGTGTGTGTGTGTGTGTGTGTGTGTGTGTGTGTGTGTGTGTGTGTGTGTGTGTGTGCTCACTGACTTGTACTCACCTACTTGTGTCTGCAGGATCGAGCATTGGCTCTTGGATCCCGCCTTTCTAGCCATCGGTTGTTTACAGCAATGACTCCTGTCCCATTTCCCTATCATAACTAGTTTTAAAATTATGAATAGTATTTGCTTCCACAACCTGTTCTTGAAGTGCATTCCATTTCCCCACTACTCTCACGCTAAAAGAAAACTTCCTAACATCTCTGTGACTCATCTGAGTTTCCAGCTTCCATCCATGTCCCCTCGTTCTGTTACTATTACGTGTGAACATTTCGTCTATGTCCACTCTGTCAATCCCCCCTGAGTATTTTATACGTTCCTATCATATCCCCCTCTCCCTTCTTTTTTCTAGTGTCGTAAGGCTCAGATCCTTCAGGCGCTCTTCATATCCCATCCCTCGTAACACTGGGACGAGTCTCGTTGCAAACTTCTGAACCTTTTCCAGTTTTCTTATGTGTTTCTTCAGATGGGGACTCCATGATGAGGCGGCATACTCTAAGACTGGCCTCACTTAGGTAGTGTAAAGCGCCCTAAATGCATCCTTACTTAGGTTTCTGAATGATGTTCTAACTTTTGCCAGTGTAGAGTACGCTGCTGTCGTTATCCTATTTATATGTGCCTCAGGAGATAGATTAGGTGTTACGTCCACGCTCAGGTCTCTTTCGCGCGTCGTCACAGGTAGGCTGTTCCCCTTCATTGTGTACTGTCCCTTTGGTCTCCTATCTCCTAGTCCCATTTCCATAACTTTACATTTGCTCGTGTTGAACTCCAGTAGCCATTTCTCTGACCATCTCTGCAACCTGTTCAGGTCCTCTTGGAGGATCCTGCAATCCTCATCTGTCACAACTCTTCTCATCAACTTCGCGTCATCCGCAAACATCGACATGTAGGACTCTACGCCTGTAAACATGTCATTAACGTATAGTAGAAATAGAATTGGTCCCTGCACCGATCCTTGATTTACTCTACTCAAACTGTTCGCCAGTCCGACTTCTCGCCCCTTACCGTAACTCTCTGGCTCCTTCCTGTTAGGTAGTTCCTTATCCATGCTAGGGCCTTTCCTCCCACCCCCGCCTGCCTCTCGAGTTTGAATAGCAGTCTCATGTGCGGTACTGTATCAAAGGCTTTTTGACAGTCCAGAAATATGCAGTCTGTGTGTGTGTGTGTGTGTGTGTGTGTGTGTGTGTGTGTGTGTGTGTGTGTGTGTGTGTGTGTGTGCATTCTTTATCTTTGCTTACGGGAAGCGAGATGCAGCTCTGCGGCCCCGCCTCCCAGTTATTCAACCAGCTGCTTTCACATTTCCGACGTTCTAATGGTCGTTAGGAGATATCGTTAGTTCATCAACAGTATCTATGTCAACGCCTGATTTCGAGGCCTCGCGTTGATCTGTTGATCAGTCACAGCTTCATCAAGTATACATGCAAGTCATTATATTCACGTGCTTATGTATATGTATGAAATTAAATCACATTTGGAAGTGGAAACTGTTTCATTGTACTGAGTACCTCAGTGATTATTGATCTCAGTGCATGTATAAATGTATTCTATAGTGATGCGTTCATTGTGATGGACGTGTATACATCTATACGGCATATAGGAACATGTATGAATGAATACTCCGGCAATGCGGACATTGACGATCGTTTATACATGTCTATACAGCATATAATGCATATTATATATATATATATATATATATATATATATATATATATATATATATATATATATATATATATATATATATATAAAAGCGGCACCACCTCTTGTGCAAGTGTAGGGACCCATAGCCTCGGAGAAGAAAATAAAGAGTACTCGGAGAAGACCTTGTGGCTCCTAAGTTAAACTAACTTCCTACTCAAGCTTAACAAATCAACAACTCACAGGTCGCCCTCGAATACAAAGCACAGACACTTAAGCTCATCCTTCAATTTTAATAAGTACTTTTATGTACATATTCAAATATGAAAGTAAAAGAGATTTTGTTGACCAGACCACACACTAGAAATTGAAGGGACGACGACGTTTCGTCGACTTGAGAATGGTCCAGGACGGACCGAAACGTCGTCGTCCCTTCAATTTCTAGTGTGTGGTCTGGTCAACATACTTCAGCCACGTTATTGTGACTCATCGCCTGCATAAAAGAGATTTTAACTCCTCTTGTACATAAAAGTACGTACAGACCATAAAAGCCACGGATAAAATGATTTAATGCTGGGAAAAAGGGGGGTTTTAACCCCCGAACACAAAAGAACACTGTTCGTAATGTTCGAACAGCTATAGAGAAAATAGGAAATAACTTAAGTACCGAACAGCTTAGCGTAAGCTAAGAACACGGAGGAAGTGGAAGCCTATTTAAAAGGAAAATAGATTTGACAATTGTGTACTAATTAATTAACTAGTGATTTTTTATCGATTAAAAACAGGTTCGTTTAAAATGTTTCTGCGTTGAATTTTGTTAATGAATCTGATACCGCTAAAACCGCGATCTCGCTAAGGTTGCGATTTCGCTATGTCGGCGATCTAACCATGGCTGCTAACTTGTTATGACTCTGGTCCTACATAGGCTCCAATCTCGCTATCACCGCGATCTCGCTATGACTTCGATATCGCTATGGCACAGATCTCGGTATGAAAGCAAGTCGCTATGTTCGCGATGTAGTTCTGATCGCGATATCGCTATGCCTCCGATATCAATATGACCCCTATCTAAGAAGGGCTGAAATCTGTGGTCCCGATTCGCTTTATGATATCAACTTATCACCCCAAATATCAACCCATGATCCCAAATCTCTCTATGATCCCAATTTTGGTGTCTTCAGCTTTCAATGGCCCCTGCTTTCACTATGGCCCTGCTGTCACTATGGCCCTGATCTCACAATGGCCCTTATTACTGTGGCCCCTCACCTCACAAAGCTTAGTTAGAAATGTAATTTCCTTTCGAGTGGCCATCTTAGCACTTTTTATTTCTATATAAAAAAAAATTTCACATCTGTCTGAACTGAAGCCTTAACAATTTACTCTGACGAGTAGCAATGAATTTATTCTGCTACATATAAACTTTCTTTTTTTGCAACATGGTTCTTTCTAAAATATAGGTTCAGAAGCTCTGTGAATGTTTTCAGTTCGTTTCACGTATAATTTATTTTGTTTGCAACAAAAATGCAATAATTTTGTTGCCTGGCTGTTAACTAAGCATTAACAAAATAAAATAATATATTGCAATATGTCATTATTATTATTGCTGATATTTGGAGATAAACGATGGTCATCGAGGGGGGGGGGGAGGGGGGGGGGAAATATGGTCGAGCAAAGTGGAAGTAAATTATTTTGATTGGTTTAATGTCTTTATTTCGTTGTTGTTTTGATTTGCAAGGATGGATAGGAACGCCGTCTGAGGACGGGCCGGAACGTCGTCTATGAACGGACTGGAGCGTAGTCTACGGACGGACCGGAACGCCGTCTGAGGACGGACCGGAACGTCGTCTAAGAACGGTCTGGAGCGTAGTCTAAGGACGAACCGGAACGCCGTCTAAGAACGAACCGGAACGTCGCCTAAGAACGGACCGGAACTTCGTCTAAGAACGAACCGGAACGCCGTCTGAGGTCGGATCGGGACTTCGTCTAAGAACGGATCGGAACGTCGTCTTAAAACGGACCGGAACTTCGTCTAAAAACGGACCGGAACGCCGTCTAAGAACGGACTGGAACTTCGTCTAAGAACGAATCGGAACGCCGTCTAAGAACGGACCGGAAACGCCGTCTAAGAACGGACCGAACGTCGCCTAAGAACGGACCGAAACGTCGCCTAAGAACGAACCGAAACACCGTTTAAGAACGAACCGGAACGCCCTCCTTCCCTCCCAATCCCACAAACGAATGGCTTGAGTTACCGGTTCCACCAACATCATCTCATCAACTCATTGTTTCTAAAGTAAAATGCAGTTTTATCACGGCAAGATGGAACAGAGAGAGGCTGCATCTCTCTCTCGCCTGTCACATTTCTTTAGTACCCTTTACAGTACGGGACGGATGCTTAAGACTCCCGTCCCATCGTGATTAAATCGTACTCATTTATTCCCCCCCCCCCCCATTCAGGTCACTTCTGACCCCCTTCCCCCCTCTGGCTGACCCCGATTGGCTAATCGAACTCTTTGGCATACTTTGACCTCACTTTGACTTGATTGTGCGTCTGGATTTTCTAAGGCCCTTGCTAAGACCTCTGTGCCTCTCTCTTTGTCCTCAGGTGATTGTCTTCACTCAATTGACTGATTGTACCGAGTTTACTCATTGCGCGATAGTGGTTGACAATCTCTCAGACATGCGCTTTATTTTTATAATATAAACTGAAAACATTGTTTCGGTTATTTTATTATTTTTTTCACGTGTAGTTTTATTATAAATGGGTTAATGTTCGACATGAGAAGGGCTCGAACCCGCGTCTCTGGATTCCCACGGCATACGCACAGCCGACTGGACCATGATGAGTACATAGCCCCTCTATGTGCCCCACATAGAGGCTATGAGGTATGACCCTACCACATAGCCTCAACGCATTCCTCATGACATCAATTGTTTAATGACGTCGCAATAATGTTCAATATGAAAGGATATATATTAAGATAATATGTTAATGGAATTTAGATTCAGACCCTCCGTGATTGGGTAATTAAGGGTAATTTCCTAAGCAATCACCGGTCATGCTGTCGATTCGCCGCTCCGTAAGAAATTCAACTGTTTTTTACCTAGACAAAAAGCGTAGAAATCCGGTTAACTATCTTTCTAACTATCTTTTTAACTATCTATATAGATAGCGATAACTATCTTTCCCTCCTCGGACGAACTACCACGTCAAAAAAAAAAATGAAGCGAAACGACAAATTAAAATCCGAATAAGAGGTGCGGAACAACCACTCTGAAACAAGGTAGTTGGGTTGTTAAGGAGGGCGGCGGCGGGCCAGAGACGGCGGGTAAACACAGCCAACTACTTTCGGTGACTCGCGGACAAGGCTCGTTTAGTCTAGAGAGGCGACCAAATTGGTCGTTTGGTAAATTTGCTGTGTTCTTCTGTGTGTGTGTGAGACAACACTATTTAAACTTACGAGTATATCAAACGCTACAATATTTAAACTTACGAGTATATCAAACGCTACAATATTTAAACTTACGAGTATATCAAACGCTACAATATTTAAACTTACGAGTATATCAAAAGCTACAATATTTAAACTTACGAGTATATCAAACGCTACAATATTTAAACTTACGAGTATATTCAAAGTAATAACAATTCAATTCATTCTTTATATATTATATATTATTCGACCGTTCTTATAGCGATAAGTGCATAGCGATTGTCTTTTAAGTGTCTGTAAGTGCGCACAGAGAGCACTTAAATGTCCCGCAAGTGTACGGGCCTACTTAAATGACCTGCAAGATAACCACCTGAGCTACAAGATAACCACCTGACCTACAAGATAACCGCCTGACCTACAAGATAACCGCCTGACCTACAAGATAACCACCTGACCTACAAGATAACCACCTGACCTACAAGATAACCGCCTGACCTACAAGATAACCACCTGACCAACAAGATAACCACCTGACCAACAAAATAACCACCTGACCAACAAGATAACGACCTGACCTACAAGAAAACCACCTGGCCTACAAGATAACCAACTGACCTACATGATAACCACTTCATCAACTGATGAGATAGACATCTATTTAAATCCATGCCTGCCTCTTTTCGATATCCGACAACCCAAATCCCCATCTTTATATTTTTTGTGTGTAGATATCAATTAGAAAACGAGATTTAATACAAAAGAATGAATTATCTTTTCCCCTCTGATTGAGTAAATGCTGAAATAGGTCGTTTAAGGATCACTTGAGATAATAAAAAATAATTTTGTCCCACTTTTTACGATATTGAGAAACCCCTTTTTTGGGGTGGGGGGGGGTGGGGGGTGGAGGGGGGGGGGCTATTTAAGACAATCAGAAGTTCTCTTTTGATTGGCCGAAAGAGCAAACTTTCAGAAAGTTAAGGGAGGGTGGGACGACCATTTTAGGAGCTGCCATCGTTTGAGTGTCCCTGGTAACTATTTAAGATGTGCCCAATCACTTCTTAAAAGTGCCTAAATGGGTGCGCATATTTTTTCTAATGGATAAATGGATAAATGTAATGGTGAGGGGGCGAAGCGCCAAGCTAATACAACTATATAGCACTAGTGAGGAATATGAGGATAAGGGATGGGATATGAGGACAAGGAGCTGGGATATGAGGACAAGGAGCTGGGATATGAGGACAAGGAGCTGGGATATGAGGACAAGGAGCTGGGATCTGAGGACAAGGAGCTGGGATATGAGGACAAGGAGCTGGGATATGAGGACAAGGAGCTGGGATATGAAGACAAGGAGTTGGGAGCTGGGATATGAGGACAGGGGAGCTGGGATATGAGGACAAGGAGCTGGGATATGAAGACAAGGAGTTGGGAGCTGGGATATGAGGACAAGGAGCTAGGATATGAGGACAAGGAGCTTGTATATGAGGACAAGGAGCTGGGATATGAGGACAGGGGAGCTGGGATATAAGGACAGAGGGAAAGAATGCACCGTACCACTTGGAACATCGGGAATCGAACGCTGACCTACAAAAGCCAACTGAATTTTGAAACGGTGAGATTTTCCAAGACTCCCAGTAAGCCTTCCGAAGGTCATCAGGTACTTTCTGTGTCACTGACCTTACCGAGTGCCTCACTAACCTCTTCAAGTACGCCTAATGACCTTTCCATGTCCTCAGGGGACCTAGTTGTTCCAATGAACTTGTAAAGTGTTCCAGTTCCAATTATGTTTCTATTTTAAGAAAGAGAGGTTATTAGAGCATGTTCTATATGTCTTGTCAGGAGAGAGAGAGAGAGAGAGAGAGAGAGAGAGAGAGAGAGAGAGAGAGAGAGAGAGAGAGAGAGAGAGAGAGAGAGAGAGAGAGAGATTTTACTTTTGAGAAAATGCTTCATTTCAATGAAATTTCTCATTGAGTGGAAGATGATTTCCTTCAATCTCTCTCTCTCTTTCTCTCTTTCTCTCTCTCTCTCTCTCTTTCTATCTCTCTCTTTCTATCTCTCTCTCTTTCTCTCTCTCTCTTTCTATCTCTCTCTCTTTCTCTCTCTCTCTCTCTCTCTCTCTCTCTCTCTCTCTCTCTCTCTCTCTCTCTCTCTCTCTCTCTCTCTCTCTCTCTCTTTCTATCTCTCTCTTTCTATCTCTCTCTCTCTCTGTGCGTTACTAGAATGTATACTGACCTACATAATATTGCTTTCTCCAGAGCTAAGTAAAGGGGAAATTCACCACTAGAAAAGTTCGAAGTTCCTTGGAGCTGGATTCGTCAGCTATATCTGACGCTCCTTCATCAAGAGACGTCAAATCTTCGAAATCTAATCATAACATCTCCCGAAAATCTTACCTTCTAATCTAAACGAATCCGCATTTCGAATGCGTTCGTGTAGATGGTTCATTTCTAGTGTCTGTCATTCTCCCTCTTACAGGAGAAGATCAAGTAAGTTGTGGTCTGGGACCCATTGGGACCACGAGGACCACTAGGACCACGAAGACCACTTCATGTGACCTCGGGGGTCACGCCCCAAGACCTCGTATCCCAGTCTAGAAGCAGAAAAACTGCCGATCAAAGTATCGACCAACGAATGGAGACTTTCAGACCTATGTTTTGGGGGGGGATTTCAGACCTCTGTTTGGGGGGATTTCAGACCTATGTTTGGGGGGTTTCAGACCTCTGTTTAAGGGATTTCAGACCTATGTTTGGAGGATTTCAGACGGATGTTTGGACACAAAATTTTACCATGATGGAGACTATTGGACTACTACAGCTCCTCCTATTTCCATCAATATTGCTACTAGTTGTGTGTTCCCACAAGTGACGTCGCTACAAATATTACTAATATTGTGGCCAAAGCTGATAGTAACAATGCTGATGACGCTACTTTGCTCTTGCTACTTCTGCAGCGGTTTATACTAATATTATTACTTCTACAACGAGAATTATTACCTCTATAACTACTGCGTCTACTTCTAATCATACTCTAATTACCATTACTGCTCCCATTTTATTACGGCCTTAAGGTACTTAAGGAACAATTCGTCCTTAAGGTAATTCTGCTACTTTGGCTATTGAGAGAGAGAGAGAGAGAGAGAGAGAGAGAGAGAGAGAGAGAGAGAGAGAGAGAGAGAGAGAGAGAGAGAGAGAGAGAGAGAGAGAGAGAGAGAGGATAGTACCTTAAGATAGCGACTCTCTGATACTATTCAGAACCTCCATATTCACCTGCGAATCTGTTCCGCGTTTTATCCCACAACAGAGCTGTATTTCGCGGTTAAATTGCGCATCTTAGAGCAATTTAGAGGAGTTTTTTCCCGCGGAGGAGGTGCCGCGCGGACTCCACGTGGCGAGAGGAGAAGATGGCGGCA
The DNA here is from genome assembly GCF_040958095.1 of Procambarus clarkii. NCBI lineage: Eukaryota > Metazoa > Arthropoda > Malacostraca > Decapoda > Cambaridae > Procambarus > Procambarus clarkii. Next base: position 15,595,358 of record NC_091207.1, on the reverse strand, counting down.
GGAGACCTGGGCTCTCTCTCACCTCTCACTCGTTCCCACGCACTCGCACTTTTTCCCACGCACTCGCAATCTTTCACACACACTCTCGCACTCTTTCACACGCACTCGGCTACAAGTGGCTATGCTCACGTTCTCATCAGCTGTGACAAGTCGCTCTTGTACCTTTCTCAGGCGCTGCACTTGGGAATAAAAAACCTAAAAGAGGGGAAAAACGGAAGGGGGGAGGGAAGAGAATGAGGTAGAGGGGGAGAAGAGAATGAGGGAGAGAGGGGAAGTGTATCAGACCGTTTCAAGTGTGTGTGTGGGGGGGTATGGGGGGAGGGGGTTAAGATTCCTGAAGCATTCTTCAGAGCTTCAGACAAACTCTTGACATTATTTTTTTGGGTCATAATTTTTCAGTAAAATTTTTCGACATATTTAATTATACTCGAGTTGGGGAGAGTGGGGGGTGGTGGGGGAGGGGGGGGGTCTATTTTGGCGAGAAGAGGGGGGTTGGGGGGTAGGTGGACATGCCGTCAAATGTGTTGGGGTTAAAAACTTTGATCTCCAACACTGTTGGTGTTGGGAATTGTTGTCGCATCAACTGGTCGTTTGAGGAAGTTAGCAACTAGCGTTAGCGAGCCCAGAACAAGCGCTTCGCGACGACCCGGAAACTAGCGCTAATGACCCGGAACTAACATCGCCTCCCCGAAACTAACTTAGCCGATACAGAACCACCGCTGACAACATTAGCGTCAGTAGAGACACACCAGAACTACCGCTGACGACCCCGGAACAAGCCCCAGCGACCCATTAACGACCAATTACAGCGATAGCCGCTGACGGCGCCCCACATCCTATAGAGGAGGAGGAATACGTGGGGGTATTCTTAGACGTTCAACGATGGTTCTTACCTTGTTTCTGGCCGTTGTTATTGTTATGGACGTTGTTCTTGAGAGAGTTGTCATGCTTGGCAGGGGGTGAGGGGCAGGGCTGCCGGGTTCATTGCCATGGTGGGGCCTGGCGCCGGCATCATCAAAGTAGCCATCGTGGCAAGCATCCTTCTTGAAAGATCCAGCCTGATCCAGCGGCCTTACTAACCCTTAGAGTGCGGCCACGACGCTTCTAGTGGGGGTGGTGGTTGTGGTGGGGAGCGGCGCCGCTGCACGATGGTGTTGGGGGTGGTGGTAGGAGAGGGGGGGTGGGGGGGAAGATCAGCAGGAGGGGATAGTTGTTAAGGTCCACAGGTGAGAGGGGCGGCGGTAGTTCACCTGTGTGGTAATTCGCTCACTAACGGGTGTCAACGTAGCTGGCGCGGGTGGTGTGGGTGGCGAGGGTGGTTCATGGGCGGTGATGGTGATGGTGGTGATGATGGTGGTGATGGTGGTAATGGTGGTGGTGGTGGTGGCGGCGGGCGGGTGGCAGTGGAAACGGGTTCTGCGGGTGGTACGGGTGGCGGAGGTGGGCGGCACCAGCACTTGACAAAGTCCGGCCGGGTCGACGCGCGGCGGGTGACTGGGGGCGGGGAGGCTGTGGGCGGCACTGTGCCACCCGCCCCGCGCAGCGCAGCTAGGCCCCGCCCACCTCCCCTCTCTAAGCTCCGCCTCCCGGCCTCGCAAGCCACGCCCACTATCGATCCACTAGTCGCCGCCCGCGCCCCAGCCGAGCAGGAACACGGGCGGCGGCGGGCACTGGGATATAAACATGTACTACATCTTAAGGCTGCGATTATTTGGGGGGGGGACGCCCCACTAACACCCATACAACACACATACACACACACACACACACACACACACACACACACACACACACACACACACACACGCACGCAAAGTGACGGAAAAGACAAGAACACAGCCAACAGATCACCTTACAATTTGGACCACTTCTGTACACCAACACAAGCTGGAAGGAACTGCAAATCTTGTCTCCCAAATGTGATGGAATTCTATGATAGAGGGACTGAGGTCAGAGTGAGAGAAGAGTGAGAGAAGAGTGAGAGGAGTATTGAACCAGTGTTCAGACGTATTCAGACCCAGACTAAACATGTACCCCCCACACTAAGTGTGTACCCCCACACTAAGTGTGTACCCCCACACTAAGTGTGTACCCCCACACTAAGTGTGTACCCCCACACTAAGAGTGTACCCCCACACTAAGAGTGTACCCCCACACTAAGTGTGTACCCCCACACTAAGTGTGTACCCCCACACTAAGTGTGTACCCCCACACTAAGAGTGTACCCCCACACTAAGAGTGTACCCCCCACACTAAGTGTGTACCCCCACACTAAGAGTGTACCCCCATACTAAGAGTGTACCCCCACACTAAGAGTGTACCCCCACACTAAGAGTGTACCCCCATACTAAGTGTGTACCCCCATACTAAGTGTGTACCCCCACACTAAGAGTGTACCCCACACTAAGAGTGTACCCCCATACTAAGTGTGTACCCCCATACTAAGTGTGTACCCCCACACTAAGTGTGTACCCCCACACTAAGTGTGTACCCCCATACTAAGTGTGTACCCCCACACTAAGAGTGTACCCTCACACTAAGTGTGTACCCCCACACTAAGAGTGTACCCCCACACTAAGCATGTACCCCCCCACTAAGTGTGTACCCCCACACTAAGTGTGTACCCCCACACTAAGTGTGTACCCCCACACTAAGCATGTACCCCCACACTAAGTGTGTACCCCCACACTAAGTGTGTACCCCCACACTAAGAGTGTACCCCCACACTAAGTGTGTACCCCCACACTAAGAGTGTACCCCCACACTAAGAGTGTACCCCCACACTAAGTGTGTACCCCCACACTAAGAGTGTACCCCCATACTAAGTGTGTACCCCCACAATAAGAGTGTACCCCCACACTAAGAGTGTACCCCCACACTAAGTGTGTACCCCCACACTAAGCATGTACCCCCACACTAAGTGTGTACCCCCACACTAAGCATGTACCCCCACACTAAGAGTGTACCCCCACACTAAGAGTGTACCCCCATACTAAGTGTGTACCCCCACACTAAGCATGTACCCCCACACTAAGTGTGTACCCCCACACTAAGCATGTACCCCCACACTAAGAGTGTACCCCCACACTAAGATTGTACCCCCACACTAAGTGTGTACCCCCACACTAAGCATGTACCCCCACACTAAGTGTGTACCCCCACACTAAGAGTGTACCCCCACACTAAGAGTGTACCCCCATACTAAGTGTGTACCCCCACACTAAGAGTGTACCCCCACACTAAGAGTGTACCCCCACACTAAGTGTGTACCCCCACACTAATCGTGTACCCCCACACTAATCATGTACCCCCACACTAAGTGTGTACCCCCACACTAAGCATGTACCCCCACACTAAGTGTGTACCCCCACACTAAGTGTGTACCCCCACACTAAGAGTGTACCCCCACACTAAGAGTGTACCCCCGTACACTCAGAGTGTACCCCCACACTAAGTGTGTACCCCCACACTAAGAGTGTACCCCCACACTAAGAGTGTACCCCCACACTAAGAGTGTACCCCCACACTAAGTGTGTACCCCCACACTAAGAGTGTACCCCCACACTAAGAGTGTACCCCCACACTAAGAGTGTACCCCCACACTGAGTGTGTACCCCCACACTAAGAGTGTACCCCCACACTAAGAGTGTACCCCCACACTAAGAGTGTACCCCCACACTAAGCATGCACCCCCACACTAAGAGTGTACCCCCACACTAAGAGTGTACCCCCACACTAAGAGTGTACCCCCACACTAAGAGTGTACCCCCACACTAAGCATGTACCCCCACACTAAGTGTGTACCCCCACACTAAGAGTGTACCCCCATACTAAGCATGTACCCCCACACTAAGAGTGTACCCCCACACTAAGAGTGTACCCCCGTACACTCAGAGTGTACCCCCACACTAAGTGTGTACCCCCACACTAAGCATGTACCCCCACACTAAGTGTGTACCCCCACACTAAGTGTGTACCCCCACACTAAGAGTGTACCCCCACACTAAGAGTGTACCCCCGTACACTCAGAGTGTACCCCCACACTAAGTGTGTACCCCCACACTAAGCATGTACCCCCACACTAAGTGTGTACCCCCACACTAAGTGTGTACCCCCACACTAAGAGTGTACCCCCACACTAAGAGTGTACCCCCGTACACTCAGAGTGTACCCCCACACTAAGTGTGTACCCCCACACTAAGAGTGTACCCCCACACTAAGAGTGTACCCCCACACTAAGAGTGTACCCCCACACTAAGTGTGTACCCCCACACTAAGAGTGTACCCCCACACTAAGAGTGTACCCCCACACTAAGAGTGTACCCCCACACTGAGTGTGTACCCCCACACTAAGAGTGTACCCCCACACTAAGAGTGTACCCCCACACTAAGAGTGTACCCCCACACTAAGCATGCACCCCCACACTAAGAGTGTACCCCCACACTAAGAGTGTACCCCCACACTAAGAGTGTACCCCCACACTAAGAGTGTACCCCCACACTAAGCATGTACCCCCACACTAAGTGTGTACCCCCACACTAAGAGTGTACCCCCATACTAAGTGTGTACCCCCACACTAAGAGTGTACCACACCACCTTCACATAATGGGTTGATCGACTGAGATTAACCATTATTTACACATTCATGGCATATCTAATAGACAGGACCAACCCACAAGGTGCTAACTATATTAAGGAGAACCAGCAAACGTCTTCGTAGAAGTAGCTCACTTAGTCTATCTTCTATCCTCTAGCCATAAGGGGAGACGTTACCACGCAGACCAAGTACTCAGTATCACTCGAGTCAGAAACCGCTGCATCAAGGAAAGGTAATATTTCCATTGCGAAGACGTAGAGGAATAAGGAAGAATGGAGTAAAGAAAAGTTGGGAGAGAGAGAGAGAGAGAGAGAGAGAGAGAGAGAGAGAGAGAGAGAGAGAGAGAGAGAGAGAGAGAGAGAGAGAGAGAGAGAGAGAGAGAAAGAGAGAGAGAGAGAGAGAGAGAGAGAGAGAGAGAGAGAGAGAGAGAGAGAGAGAGAGAGAGAGAGAGAGAGAGAGAGAGAAATGGACTAAGTGAATGACTGGGGAACTGGGGAAAAGGGTGAGGGGAATAGGTGAAGGAATAGGGGACTTAGGGAAGGGTAAGGGGACTTGGGGAAGGAATTGGGGACTAGGGGGAAAGGTGAGGGGGGGGGAAGAGTGATGAAAGAGTGAGGGGAAATGGGTGGTGGGGGGGAAAGGGGAGAGGTGACAGGTGAGGGGGTGCAGAAAGCCCCCTTCTCCCCCTCTCGCCTCAATATCAACATGGTGCAGCTCTTGCCTCATAAGTCCGGTCCTTCACTACACTCTCCCATTCACTGAACCTCTTACAGATACTCTCCCATCCCCCCTATTCCACCCCTTGGCACCCCCATCCTATCCCCCCCCCTGGCACCCCATCCCCCCCCCCCCAAGGCACTATTCCACACTACCACCACTGACCTAAATTCCCCATCGTCCGCGAAAGCATGTATGTATACATGTATGTATGTATACTATGTGTATACTGTGTGTATAACGCATACCCCAGTTGTGCCTCAAGTATACATCACAGACGCCCGGCCGAATATACATCACGCTGCGCGACTCTCAATCCCGGAACCCGGGTTCGATTCCCGAGGCGAGACAGAAACAATTGGGCCAAGGTTTCTTTCACGCCGATGCGCCTGTTCACTTTATAGGTACCTGGGAGTTATGACTGCGGTTCAAGGGTGCATCCTGGGGAGTGTGCTGGTTGTGCATGTTGGACCGAACTCTTGGGTCCCGCCTTTCCAACTATCGGTACTAACATATACTTCACAGCCCGTAACAGCAGCTGTCTAAAGTAATGAGCATTAGGTGAAAGAAACTGCCCATTTGTTACTGCCTCGGCTGAGGCTCGAACCCGGACGCTTAGGATTACGAACTCCTAGCGCTGTCCGCTTGGCCGCGAGGACCCGTGTGTGTGTGTGTCTGTGTGTGTGTGTGTGTGTGTGTGTACTCTCCTAGTTGTACAAACTAGTTGTGTATAAATATATATATATATATATATATATATATATATATATATATATATATATATATATATATATATATATATATATATATATATATATATATATTCCAAAACAAACCACATCAGATATATCACAAATAATTTACAAAATACCCAAAACAATATCAGCTTATAACACAACAATTAAAAAAGCTTGAAAAAGAGGATCAACTGATGACATAGAAATACAGAGACTTAAAACAGAGCTGAGAGCACAGGTTGAAGAGCTGTTGCAACAGTGGCATAGCCTCCACCACAGTCTTGTTACAAGACAACAGTGGCACAGCCTCCACCACAGCCTCCACCACACCCTTGTTACAAGACAACAGTGGCACAGCCTCCACCACAGTCTTGTTACAAGACAACAGTGGCACAGCCTCCACCACAGTCTTGTTACAAGACAACAGTGGCACAGCCTCCACCACAGCCTCCACCACACCCTTGTTACAAGACAACAGTGGCACAGCCTCCACCACAGTCTTGTTACAAGACAACAGTGGCACAGCCTCCACCACAGCCTCCACCAGAGCCTTGTTACAAGACAACAGTGGCACAGCCTCCACCACAGCCTCCACCACACCCTTGTTACAAGACAACAGTGGCACAGCCTCCACCACAGTCTTGTTACAAGACAACAGTGGCACAGCCTCCACCACAGCCTCCACCACAGCCTTGTTACAAGACAATAGTGGCACAGCCTCCACCACAGCCTTGTTACAAGACAAGTGGCACAGCCTCCACCACAGCACTTGTTACAAGACAACAGTGGCACAGCCTCCACCACAGGCTCCACCACAGCCTTGTTACAAGACAACAGTGGCACAGCCTCCACCACAGTCTTGTTACAAGACAACAGTGGCACAGCCTCCACCACACCCTTGTTACAAGACAACAGTGGCACAGCCTCCACCACACCCTTGTTACAAGACAACAGTGGCACAGCCTCCACCACAGCCTTGTTACAAGACAACAGTGGCACAGCCTCCACCACAGTCTTGTTACAAGACAACAGTGGCACAGCCTCCACCACAGTCTTGTTACAAGACAACAGTGGCACAGCCTTCACCACAGCCTCCACCACAGTCTTGTTACAAGACAACAGTGGAATAGCCTCCACCACAGCCTTGTTACAAGACAACAGTGGCACAGCCTCCACCACAGTCTTGTTACAAGACAACAGTGGCACAGCCTCCACCACAGCCTTGTTACAAGACAACAGTGGCACAGCCTCCACCACAGTCTTGTTACAAGACAACAGTGGCATAGCCTCCACCACAGCCTTGTTACAAGACAACAGTGGCACAGCCTCCACCACAGCCTTGTTACAAGACAACAGTGGCACAGCCTCCACCACAGCTCTTGTTACAAGACAACAGTGGCACAGCCTCCACCACAGCCTTGTTACAAGACAACGGTGGCACAGCCTCCACCACAGCCTTGTTACAAGACAACGGTGGCACAGCCTCCACCACAGCCTTGTTACAAGACAACAGTGGCACAGCCTCCACCACAGCCTTGTTACAAGACAACAGTGGCACAGCCTCCACCACAGCCTTGTTACAAGACAACAGTGGCACAGCCTCCACCACAGCCTTGTTACAAGACAACAGTGGCACAGCCTCCACCACAGCCTTGTTACAAGACAACAGTGGCACAGCCTCCACCACAGCCTTGTTACAAGACAATGAACAGCAGTACCCTGAGAACCAGTTGAAATATGCGTGCAATCTGTGTCACGCACAGATGCGTATGAATATATTATTTTAATAACCTTAGCGTGTCTATGCATTTACTATGGCAACAACCCTTTAATGTACGTCTCTTTCAGCTACTATGGCAATCCCCTACGTCCCTGTTGCAAATATGGCAGCTGCGCTACTATAGGTCCCTGCAATTGATATGACAACCCACATCCCCTTTCCCTAAAACAATACATACCTGCAGTAACTATGGCAAGCTCCCTAATATACGCCCCTGCAGTTATTATGGCAATACCCTACTATACGTCCCTACAATTACTATGGCAACTTTTGTTATCCAAATTGATGTCAGATAATCGTGTCGTCAGCAATTACGAGAACCTGGCAACTTCAGTGACTGGAAGTTAATAGCCACAAGCGGGTTATGGCAACCAAAGACGCAACAAAGAGTCATCTTGAGGAAGGTATGGCACAGTTGTGTGTGAGAAAGAGAGTGCGTGCATATAGTGAATATATATTAAGTAGTATATAACTCATCCTAATCGTGTGTGTTTTCCCTATGTCAATCGAATGGCCCCCAAGTGGCAACTGTTGCAAAGATATATTTACAAATGTGAATATTTAATTGATACTATGGCAACTGCCTTATTTGCCCTGGCAGTTACTATGGCAACATCCCTGCTCTGAGGCGTACGACCATTCTTGTCCCATACGACCAATTCAGGTACACATGTCATTGCAGTGTACGTCAATTACCTTGTGAGCGCTTATTTATACGAAAACGTACACACACGTATGTATTTCAAGGACACTCTCTCTCTCTCTCTCTCTCTCTCTCTCACTCTCTCTCTCCCTCTCTCTCTCTCTCAGGGGCTACACAGGATAAAGAAGCGAGTACAGATAAGAAACGAAATCAAGAAACTGTTAAATTTACTTAAGTACAGAATAACAAAATGGCAGCTTCTCGTTCCTACGAGTTAAAAGCGTCCAGAGATAATAGATAATATATGTTTATTTAGGTAAGGATAAATAAATGTTTATTTAGGTTTGCTTATTTAAGATATGTAATATGAGACATGTTTCACCCATATTACATCAGGGGAGGTTTATCTTGCAAGATGAGGAGGAGGAGGAGGGTGAAGAGAAGGAGGAGGAAGAGGTGGTGGAGAAGAGAGCAGGAGGAAGGAGATAGAGCAAATGGAAGAGGAGATGTTGGATGAAAAGGTGTGTAGGAGGAAGGGGGAAATAGGGGGAAAGGGTAAGGAGGGGGGAAAATGGGGGAGAGGGAAGGAAAAGGGAGGGGAGGAGAAAGTTGGGCGGAAGAGCAAGAGAGAGAACAAATAGGGATGAAGAGAAACAGGAAGAACAAGCAAAATAATAAGAACGGAAAAACGAGTAGAAGATAACGAACAGAGGGAAAAAAATAAAGAAAATATATAAGAAAAGGAACCAAAGTACAGGCCTCCCATAGGCCCTCTCCCCAGAGAGGGGAAAAGGGGGGAAAGATGAGTCCTTCCCCCCCCCTCCTCGCTGGGGGGGGGGGGAGTCCAGGAAAATACCTCACTTACTTCCCACTGAACGGAACAGTGTCTAAGAGACAAGTCAGGAACTCGGAACCTCATATGGACTGAGATCAACACGGGGTTCGACCCCCTTGCCCAGGTGGCTGGCAG
>NC_091207.1:15565913-15580913 GCF_040958095.1 Procambarus clarkii | reverse complement strand
GTGAAGAGTGAGGTCAGAGGTCAGAGGAGCATGTAGAAGGTCACTGTATCACCCGTGACCTCATTATAAACATAAAACAAAAAACCTGTTTACAAGCAAGAACAACATAGAAAACGGATGGAGCAAGTAGACCAAAATGGCGGGATTTTCCACAACGTTGCAAATTCAATTAGGTCAAGTCGGGCTGAATTTCTTATGCTTCAATAATAATTTCCGTCATTAACTTTCCGTTATTGCTGCGAGTGCGAAGCAGCTACATCCATGTTGATAGTTGGGGGGGGGAGAGGAGAGGGGGAGAGAGAGAGGGTTGGGGAGAGAGAGGGTTGGGGAGAGAGGAGGGGGGGAGAGAGAGGGTTGGGGAGCGAGGAGGGGGGGGGAGAGAGGGTTGGGGGGAGAGAGGGTTGGGGGAGAGAGGGTTGGGGGGAGAGAGGGTTGGGGGGAGAGAGGAGGGGGGAGAGAGGGTTGGGAGAGAGAGAGGAGGGGGGAGAGAGGGTTGGGGGAGAGAGGGTTGGGGGGAGAGAGGGTTGGGGGGAGAGAGGGTTGGGGGGAGAGAGGGTTGGGGGGAGAGAGAGTTGGGGGGAGAGAGGAGGGGGGGGTAGAAAGAGGGTTGGGGAGAGAGGAGGGGGGGAGAGAGAAGGGGGGGGAGTGAGAGGGAGGGGGGGAGGGGGGAGGTAATTGTATTTTTCAAGTTGCAAGCTTAGTCTGAAGCAATAAATAAATACAGGAATTTTTTTTAGGCTAATATTTGATTAATTTTATGTAAATTAGATTTTGTCATATTGCATGACATTTGTCCATTCTATTCCTAACCTAACTCCTGTACAGCACTCCTGTGAATCCTGGACAAAACTCCTGTGAATCCTGTACAAAACTCCTGTGAATCCTGTACAAAAATCCTGTGAATCCTGTATAAAAATCCTATGAATCCTGTACCAAAATCCTGTGAATCCTGTATAAAAAAAATCCTATGAATCTTGTACAAAAATCCTGTAAATCCGGTTCGATATTCCAGTGACTCCTGAACAATATTCACGTGTTTCTTGTACAATATTGGCGTGAATCCTGTACAAAAATCCTGTATATTCCTGTTCATCCTTCCTGTCAGTCCTGTACAATACTCCTGTACAGTTTCCGTGACCTTCCTACAGTGTCCCCGTCGCTCCAGTACAACATTCCATACACTCCTATATAAAATTCCCATAAATTCCTATATAAACAGAATATATAATTAACTATTTCGTCCTAACTGCTAGTAGATACAATACGGGCATTTTTAAATAAATTTTTGTTAAGAAACAAATAAGATCTTTTGTCCTTAACGAAGTAGCAAAAATTAATAAAAAATTAATAAAATTAATTAATAAAAAAACACTTTTATAATCCCCGTTTTCTGAGATAAAAGTAGAAATGACATTCTCGTTTTCTTTATCCGTTTAAATTCACCTTTTTTTTTGCCAATGGTGTTGTGAACCTTTTGGAGTGACCCTGGGCGTCATGGGTTCGAATCCTGGTCGGGGCATACAGTGATCTATGCCATGCGTGTTCCTGCAGCCTTTCTCTCTCTCTCACACACACACAGAAGAGTTAGGGGGGACATGATCACTACATACAAGATTATCAAATGAATTGATGGAGGTAGATAAAGACAGGCTATTTAACACGAGGGGCACACGCACTAGGGGGACACAGGTGGAAATTGAGTGCCCAAATGAGCCAATGAGACAATAGACATCTATTTTAGCGGTCAGAGTAGTAGACAAATAGAATGCATTAGGAAGTGATGTAGTGGAGGCTGACTCCATACACAGTTTCAAGTGTAGATATGATAGAGCCCAATAGGCTCAGGAACCTTTACTTCAGTTGGTTGGCAGTTGAGAGGCGGGACCAAAGAGCCAGAGCTCAACCCCCGCAAATAGATGAGAACAACTGAGTATATATATATATATATATATATATATATATATATATATATATATATATATATATATATATATATATCACAAGAGCATCCTTGGAAACCTTCTATTTTAAAAGGCCGACCCACAGCGCAGTCGGTAGAGCATTCGCCTTGCGTGTCACAGGACGGGGGTCCGAGGCATCTACTGACCAAGGTGAATGAACGAACGTAATACACATACAGTACATATAGGAATATGTGCACGTGGTGGGGTGCTCAGGCTGTGTGTGTGTGTGGGTTCATGTGCACTTCGCGGGTGCACAGCTGAGGACATGTTAAGCTTAATGATCTTCCCAAGTAATTACTCAGTAATTAAGCTTGGCGGCGAAGAATAATATTGGCTTAGATATAACATTCTGTAATTTCCGGGTAGCGTGTGTGTGGGTGTGTGTGTGTGGGTGGGTGTGTGTGTGTGTGGGTGGGTGTGTGTGTGTGTGTGTGTGTGTGTGTGTGTGTGTGTGTGTGTGTGTGTGTGTGTGTGTGTGTGTATGTGTGTGTGTGGGTGGGTGGGTGTGTGTGTGTGTGTGTGTGTGTGTGTGTGTGTGTGTGTGTGTGTGTGTGTGTGTGTGTGTGCGTGCGTGTGTGTGTTTGTGTGTGTGTGTGACAATCAACCTACCACCATCCTCACCACTTATCCTTCTAAAACGGAAGTACCTACAGTAACTACTTAGTGGAAAGTACCAATATGAAATATTAGTACTTTCGAATACTAATTTCTGGTGGGTGGACCACCAGAAATTTCACCATTATCATCACCATCATCACTATAATTATTAAATGTTCTTAGAAACGTTTTTAACTAGAAACGTTTTTAGCTAGAAACGTTTTTAACCTCAAGTTAAATATAAGAGCAAATCTAACCTCTCCTATCAAGCCTAGGCTTAATATAGTACATATATGTACTATACTAGGCCAAGGAATATTGACTTGATTTGTTTTCCCACCCTATAAAATTAATAGAAAATGGGGGGTTCAGTAATCATTAGATATTGGTACCTTGCAGCAAACTGTCACTATAGGTACCATGATCTTAGAGGGGATGGGTTGTACTCAACCCACAACCCCACACAAGCGACCCACAACCCACATACCAACCACCACAACCCACTCAAACCAACTCAAAGTCTAAAAAAAAAAACACATTTCGTGTCAAACAAAATATCTTCCTGACCATCAGAATCCGCCTACGAACCTACAATCCTTGACAAAACACAACCAAGAACAAACACAATCAAGAACAATCAAACACAATCAAGAACAAACACAATCAAGAACAACCAAACACAATCAAGAACAAACACAATCAAGAACAACCAAACACAATCAAGAACAAACACAATCAAGAACAAAAACAATCAAGAACAAACACAACACAATCAAGAACAAACACAATCAAGAACAACCAAACACAATCAAGAACAAACACAATCAAGAACAAACACAATCAAGAACAAACACAATCAAGAACAAACACAATCAAGAACAAACACAATCAAGAACAACCAAACACAATCAAGAACAAACACAATCAAGAACAAACACAATCAAGAACAAACACAACCAAGAACAACCAAACGCAGGCGCGAGGGACCGAAATGTCTCGCTTCAAAAGTCAAAACTTGTACAATCTCATTTGCATATTCAAAATGACTACTGAGAAGAAACAAAGAAACAAAGACAACAAGGAAAAAAAAAGGGGGGGGATATAACATGCCACAATTTGTTTCTTTCCCTCGCAAAAATATTCTCAGGAAATTATAATAGGACAATGGAATAATTTCATTCAGATAATTTGCATATACTCGTATGAATGACAAGTGTAGACACACAACGTTGATAAACTTAGAAAAGTATATCGGTATATAAAAGTATATATAAAAGTATATAAAAGCATATATAAAAGTATGCATAAAAGTATATAAAAGTATAAAAAAGTATATAAAAGCATATATAAAAGTATAAAAAAGTATATAAAAGTATGCATAAAAGTATATATAAAAGTATATATAAAAGAATATATAAAAGTATATATAAAAGTATAAAAAAGTATATATAAAAGTATATAAAAGTATATATAAAAGTATAAAAAAGTATATATAAAAGTATATAAAAGTATATATAAAAGTATAAAAAAGTATATATAAAAGTATATAAAAGTATATATAAAAGTATAAAAAAGTATATATAAAAGTATATAAAAGTATATATAAAAGTATAAAAAAGTATATAAAAGCATATATAAAAGTATATAAAAGCATATATGAAAGTATATAAAAGTATAAAAAAGTATATAAAAGCATATATAAAAATATATAAAAGTATAAAAAAGTATATATAAAAGTATATAAAAAAATATATAAAAGACATAAAGTATATAAAAGAATATAAGTGTCTTGTAAAATTCACAGATTTATCTCTAAAGTGTTGATTTAAAGTAGGTCGATTTTCTAAAGTATTTGATCTCAAATGAAATAATTAATCTTTGGTAATGTATGTGTTTTTGTAAGTGCCTTCTTGTATGCTTTTGTCTTCCTGTAACCTTATAAGTGCACTACTGTATATTCATAAGTGATGAATATACAGTACATTCACAAATGATGAATATTCATCACTTAAATTCGTAAGTGGTGAATATACAAATATACTATTTGCTATTCATCATGTATAAGTGTACCGCTGTAGGGGGGGGGAGCCTTCCTGTATCCTTCTGTATCCTGTATACATCAAACGAAACGACGCAACGATGTATTTCGTCAAAACGCACGAACGAATACACCAGTCGACGACGCATGGATTTACGCAAAAACGCAAAAAAAGACGCTAGAAAAAAGCAATCACAGGGGGGTGGGGAAAGGGGTCAAGGTGAAGAGGACACATGGCACTAATTAGGCGCGTGCCACACGCATACGGCACTAATTAGGTAGACGCTACGCAAAGGCACTAATCAGATGATCGTCAAACACTAACGTACACGCAAGTTCGCGCACAAATCGGGGTTTACAAGCTCTAACTTAACGCTAGAAGCACATCTAGGTGAGTACATTTAGATGAGTACTCACTTACTCAATAAAGACCTGGGGCCAGATTCACGAAGCAGTTACGCAAGCACTTACGAACGTGTCCACATTTCCTCAATCATTGACGGCTTTGGTTAGATTTATTAAACAGTTTACAAGCATGAAAACGTGCCAATCAACTGTTGTTATTGTTATAAACAGCCTCCTGGTGCTTCGGAGCTCATTAACTGTTTAATAATTGTAAACAAAGCCGCCAAATATTGAGAAAAGATGTACAGGTTAGTAAGTGCTTGCGTAACCTCTTCGTGAATCTGGACATCAGAAGCGGGCGGCAGGGCGGACCTCTGAGCTCATTAATACCTAATGGAACACGGAACCAGAGGCATCCAACACAGGTATGAAGAGCACGGAACACCGGAATACCGTAATAAGGAGCGCACGCAACACATCACAGGTGTATACATTGATTGTTGATTTGTTAATTGTTTCCGTCGGAGGCGGCTAGTTTATTGTGCACCCCATACTCATCCTGTGAGCGGTAGCGCAAAAAAGCATTACAGAGGGCACACAAAAGGTGCATACAATTACTAAAAAATACCTACTTTCTCAGTTACAGTAACTACCATTATAATTTACGTAACTCCAGCACCCATAGCTATCGCCATTAACCTATTTAAGACCGGCTACAGTAACTAACAACCCCTTATCCACATAACTACCTCCCCCCCCCCTGCACCGTTAACGAGGTTTCAGCTACCGTTAACGACAACGTAACTACCGCTACAGTTATTCACGCATTAGTTTAGAACGTTCGGAAATGGTTATTTACTAAAGATTTGGAAGGAATCATGTGTTCGATCCGACAGTCGGTGGAGAAAACCGCGAATGAGCAGCAGAGGAAAGTGATGTATGAGGCCAGAAGGTAGAAGGGTAGGAGTAGAGGGAGGGAGTGAGGGAAGGAGGGAAGAGAGGGAAGGACAGAATGGAAGGAATGGGGGAAGGGTGAAAAATGGGGAAGAGGACCACTGGAAATGGGAATGTGGGAGAGGGATTCTCTGGCGGATATTTGGTATTCGTTTTCCCATCTAGTTTAGAACCCAAATATGACACTTTCATTATGTTCTGAGATACGGAAACAGCCCTTAGCTTACAGTGGTCATGCCTTCTTAACAAGCCAACAATCATAGGGTACAATCACACACACACACACACGTGTGCGCGCGCGAGAGGAAACTGGGCCTCGCGGCTGAGTGGACAGCGCTCCGGGGTCGTAGTCGTCTGGGCCTGGGTTCGATCCCAGGCCGAGGCAGAAACAAATGGGCAGAGTTTCTTTCACCCTGGTGCCCCCATTTCACCTAGCAGTAAATAGGTACCTGGGAGTTAGACAGCTGCTACAGCCTGCTTCCTGGAATTTGTGTGTGTGTGTGTGTGTGTGTGTGTGTGTGTGTGTGTGTGTGTGTGTGTGTGTGTGTGTGTGTGTGTGTACTCACCTATTTGTGCTTGCGGGGGTTGAGCTTTGGCTCTTTGGTCCCGCCTCTCAACTGTCAATCAACTGTGTGTGTGTGTGTGTGTGTGTGTGTGTATGTGTGTGTGTGTGTGTGTGTGTGTGTGTGTGTGTGTGTGTGTGTGTGTGTGTGTGTGTGTGTTAAGAAATATATGTAGTAGATATAATAGAGGAAAATAAATTGATTAGAAAGGCGGGGTCCCAGAACTAATAGCTCGATTTTGCAAATACAAATCGTAACTACACACTTGCGCGCGCACAACACCATGCAGTAAAATCCTAACTGGCACAAAAGCCCCAATTTTTCAGTTGATTGCAACATGGCGGGTTGACTAACAACGTGAAATTCACGATGGTTTGGCTGATGACTTTCACTAAGTCTTCGTGAAAGCGAGCGAAAGCATTTTTGCATTTTTTTTTAGGCAAAAGCCGCTATGAAATGTGAGCACAGAATTGTCTGGGTTTTGGCTTGGGTGTTCTGTGGTGTTCTAGCGTCCTATAGAGAGTAAATGTTCTTAAGTAAGAATAGGAACACAATGTTCTCTGGGTTTCGGCTCGGGTGTTCCGTTCCTGTGTTCATATAGCAATTGAAACCGTTCCTCTGTTCAGATATCTAATATGGGTCGTTAAGTTGACCAGAGAATATATTGGCTATCGTGTTGTGTTCAAAATAATTTTATTTGGTTCATCTGTTAAGATATCTGCTAGGAGTTATTTCTTTGTCGAGATCCCTCCTAGCATCAACTTTATTTTTATTCATCCTAGGAGCAGTTATGTTCATATCTTTCCTAGGAGCAGCTATATCACATCGTTCCTGGGAGCAGTGTTCAGTATATATGTGTGAGTTTCAGTGAGTAGTTAAGTGTCAGTGGAAGAGCTTCAGTGGAAGGGGGTTTCAGTGGATGGGAAAGTGGATTTCAGTCGAAGGAAAGAGGGGTTGTTGTTGTTGTTAAAGATTCGCTACCTGGAACAAAAAGTTCCAAGTAGCACGGGCTATGGTGAGCCCGAGGGGAGAGGAAAAGGTTTTAGTGAGTGAGAAGGTTGGTTCAAATGGGTAAAAGGACAGGTATCATCTCTTGTCATCTCTCATCTCTCTCTCTCTCTTCGTTTAATTTCAAGAGACATTCCAGAGCTCATTCCCAAGTTGGCTCAGCTAATCTCCACTATGGAGACGACCTTCCTCGTCTAGCGAGGACCTTCGCTAACAGACGTAGCGCTTCGCTAATCAGCTCTGGAGTCCGTCTGGCATCGTTCCAGGAGTTACACACTGGCCTGGCGCAGATAACTCATATCCATGGCTGGTGCGTGTGGTCCATCTCGCCTGGTAGTGAGAGCATAGTCACTCCGGTTTGCTTAATGCGGTCTGATGCTCTGGGAAGCGGGACGATGGGTGGGGAGGGGGAAGGTAGGAATGGGTAGAGGGGAAGATAAGGAAGGGTAGAGAGTAGGGATCGGTGGGGGATAGGGGGAGGACCTGGGATGGATAGGGGTGGTGAAGCGGCTAGTTAAGAGAAGGACGAGGCTAGACTCCTGCCATGTAGAACAAGAAACAAACACACATCACGACATACAGCAAATACACTCATACAGGCTCTCAAACAGCTCCCGCTCCCCCTCTAAAACACACACACACACACACACACACACACAGACAATACAGTGGGGTCACGCGGGACTCGAGGAGCGAAAATCTTGCCTCCCACCAGGGTGGCCAGTTCCCTATGATAAATGACCCAACCAGCCTTAATGAATGATATTACTTATGTGTGGTCAGGAGTGGTGTGAGGTCTGTATTTCTCTCCCCCTGCTGGACATCCTTCACCACACATGAACTGCACCAGGAGGGAGGGAGGGAGGGAGGGAGGGAGGCAGAGAGAGAGAGAGAGAGAGAGAGAGAGAGAGAGAGAGAGAGAGAGAGAGAGAGAGAGAGAGAGAGAGAGAGAGAGAGAGAGAGAGAGAGGGAGGGAGGGAGAGAGGGAGAGAGAGAGAGAGAGAGAGAGAGAGAGAGAGAGAGAGAGAGAGAGAGAGAGAGAGAGAGAGAGAGAGAGAGAGAGAGAGAGAGAGAGAGAGAGAGTGAGTGAGAGAGAGAGACAGAGAGAGAGAGAGAGAGAGAGAGAGAGAGAGAGAGAGAGAGAGAGAGAGAGAGAGAGAGAGAGAGAGAGAGAGAGAGAGAGAGAGAGAGAATTATATATATGCTTATACACACAGGAATCACAATAACGTGATATATGTGTACAGTTGACTAAGGCGCATCTGGGAACATCCCGTGCGTAGGTTCGAATCCTAATCACGGCCCTTGTGGATTTGTTTATATATATGCTTATCTTGTAAAGATAAGAGAAGCATTTAAGGGCCTGTGGGGGGAGGGAGGGGGCATGAAAGTTCTATACATGAGAGGTCTATCTTGAACTAGATGCAGATATTGAGTAACTAATCCATAGCATCGTTTCAAAAGTTGATATCAAAAGTAGGAAGGTCGGAAATTACTGCAATCGACAGCTAAAGCTCGACCCTGCGAACGCATTTTGATGAATAACTTTAAATACACACACACATTAATAATGTCTTTAATGAGACATGATCACCACATTCAAGATTCTCAAGGGAATCGACAGGGTTGATAAAGACAGGCTATTTAACACAAGGGGCACACGCACAAGGGGACACAGGTGGAAACTGAGTGCCCAAATGAGCCACAGAGATATTAGAAAGAACTTTTTTAGTGTCAGAGTGGTTGACAAATGGAATGCATTAGGAAGTAATGTGGTGGAGGCTGACTCCATACACAGTTTCAAGTGTAGATATGATAGAGCCCAATAGGCTCAGGAACCTGTACAGCAGTTGATTGACGGTTGAGAGGCGGGACCAAAGAGCCAGAGCTCAACCCCCGCAAGCACAACTAGGTGAGTACACCCGCCCCCCCTCCCCCCCCCCCCCCCCCCACACACACACACGCGCACATACACACGCACACACACACACACACACACGCACACACACACACTCGGGTAAACACCATGAAAGATCAAAGATATCCCAGGATGAACAGGACACTATCTACGCTCAGTTCATCCTGTAATCCATCTTTGCCGATGCGACTTTTGATGTAAGACTCGATCCCCCCTTATCGTGCAGACAAGTTCAAACACGCTCTTTAGGCGGGGTGTGGAGCAGGGGGTGGAGCAGGGAATGGAAGGGGCAGGGAATGGAAGGAGCGATGTGAGAAAGGGACGGAAAGGTGACAAAATTGATGGGGGGGGGGAGGTGGAAAGGGGAAGAAAAAAGCATTATAAAATGATAGAAATTGTGGAAAGGGGAGATGAGAGTTGAGCAGTAGTGAGAAAAAGAGAAGGAGAAGAGAGATGATGGGGAACAAAAGAGAAAAATGAGGAGAAAAAAATGGAAAAAAAAAACGAAAACAAGAAGCAGAAAAAATTAATCACCTGAACACGAAACAAGTACATCTTAACTACCAATGAACAAGGTCGCCTTTTGTGTGTGTGTCCGCTTCCTTAACAGCCAATCATTACTTTCTCACGAAACGCCTTAAGATATCCATCTACGTTAACATGTACGTTAATTACATTAACTACATTAATAATATTATTAAGACCCTTTAAGAGATCCGGTCGGCCGAGCGGACAGCACGCTGGACTTGTGATCCTGTGGTCCCGGGATCGATCCCGGGCGCCGGAGAGAAACAATGGGCAGAGTTTCTTTCACCCTATGCCCCTGTTACCTAGCAGTAAAATAGGTACCTGGGTGTTAGCCAGCTGTCACAGGGCTGCTTCTTGGGGGTGGAGGCCTGGTCGAGGACCGGGCCGCGGGGACACTAAAAAGCCCCGAAATCATCTCAAGATAACCTCCTCCTCCTACCTGATATTACGAAACAAAACAGCCGTGGACAACACAAAAAGTCTTTTTCACATTATAAAAGTTAAAAAAGGACGAAGAGAAATTTGAAACAAATTTCTTGTTTTTTTTTCGAATGTGAGAAATACATACGTCACTTTATATGTATAAATGAATATATGTTAAACCTGTTGTAAGTAGTATACATATATACATATAATATACAGGCATACACACGTGTGTAAGTACACACGCAAGAGCTAAAGCTCGATCCTGACAGTACAAATAGGTGTGTACACACACACACACACACACACACACACACACACACACACACACACACACACACACACACACACACACACACACACACGCACACACACGCACACGCACAAGGCCTCGTAGCCTGGTGGATAGCGCGCAGGACTCGTAATTCTGTGGCGCGGGTTCGATTCCCGCACGAGGCAGAAACAAATGGGCAAAGTTTCTTTCACCCTGAATGCCCCTGTTACCTAGCAGTAAATAGGTACCTGGGAGTTAGTGAGCTGTCACGGGCTGCTTCCTGGTGTGTGTGTGTGTGTGTGTGACTAAGACTGAAAGATGCAGAGGTTTCGCAACCTTGCTCTCCGACCTTGAGACCTTTAAGTCTTTAACCCGGGCTGTTTTGGAGTTGTGTGGCCTTTAACTTTTGACCTTTTTTTCCCCTCTCAGATCGTCAAGCTTTGAACTTTTGATCTTTCACATTTATTCCTTGGAAAGTGAAAACCTTTTGCTCCTGACTCCGGAACGTTCAACCTTTCGGGTCTGATCTCAATATGAACGGCATCTGGAAGTGTAAATGTTACGATTTCGTTCAGTTGTCTAATCATTTCTTCAGCTTGATTTACAAATTAGGTCTAAAGAGTGTGTAAATTGCCCCAAAGTTTTCAGCCAAAGTAATGGCAGTTGCAACGTGTCTTGCAAAACACTGTGGAAGGGAAGGGAAGGGAAGGGAAGGGAAGGGAAGGGAAGGGAAGGGAAGGGAAGGGAAGGGAAGAGAACTATCAGTGAGAAAGCGCCAAGCCATTGCGACTATGTAGCACTGGGAAAGGGGTCATGATAAGGATTTGGGATGGTATGGGGGATGAAAAGGAATGGTGCCCAACCACTTGTGGACGATCGGGGATTGAACCCCGACCTGCATGAAGCGTCTTTTTCGTTATTTCAAATACGTCTAAAGCATAGAAAATGGTTAATATTCTCCTCAAACTTTTGAACTTTGACTTTTTCTAAAGACATCTTTAGCCAAGACGTCTTGAAGATGCCTGATGACTTATGAGACAATGTGTCACAGCTCTAGATAAGATATCTTCAGCTTCCTAATACCTCCAAGACGTCTTCCCGAAGCTGTCTTAAGCAAAGTTTGAGAGGAATAAACCCCATTTTCTAAACTTTGGCAACAAAAGCACAAAAAACTAAAAAACACTTGCTACCTATTGACAATAATTGTGTTGCATAGTGTACTTAGGGCCAAGTGAAGCAATGATATCAAGGCAGGAGTGATATCGATAGATATATCATTCCTGCTTTGATATTAACAGTCTTCGCTCGAATGGTGTGGTTCCCACCTGACTTCTTCAAAGTATGGGTCATTAGGGGGGTACTTATCCGTTCTCTCAACCAGTACATCTCATTTTCTACGTTAAGGTCCCCCGAACGTACAAATTACGAAGCACTAAGAATACCACCTGCTCACAGAAAATTCCCCCGTTTTCTATGCCTCGGTAGGTTAGGTTAGGTTAGGTTAGTACATTTCTAGTAAGGTTAGCACGTTGTATTTTGAACGTTGTAGCAAACCAGAAGAACGACTGTATATGCCAGGTACTGATGAGGAATTTTAAATAATAAAATAATGAAAAAATATAAATAGGAATAGAAATAAAATAGAAATAAAATAAAATAAAAATAATTGTAAAACAGGAATAATTGAGGAACCAACAAGTTTTACGAACTTTATAAAGAAACACAAAACATTTTCCATCAAAGATCAAAGTACTCTAAGATCAAGATCACACCAAGTAGCAGAATAACAGTAACAGTGAAAAAGTAACAGTTGAAAAGTAACAGTGAAAAAGTAACAGTTGAAAAGTAACAGTGAAAAAGTAACAGTTGAAAAGTAACAGTGAAAAAGTAACAGTTGAAAAGTAACAGTGAAAAAGTAACAGTTGAAAAGTAACAGTGAAAAGGTAACAGTTGAAAAGTAACAGTGAAAAAGTAACAGTTGAAAAGTAACAGTGAAAAAGTAACAGTTGAAAAGTAACAGTGAAAAAGTAACAGTTGAAAAGTAACAGTGAAAAAGTAACAGTTGAAAAGTAACAGTGAAAAAGTAACAGTTGAAAAGTAACAGTGAAAAAGTAACAGTTGAAAAATAAGTAACAAAGCATCTGTTGAAAAGTAACAGTTGGAAAGTAACAGTGAAAAGTAGGTGACAAAGTACCAGTACTAAAGTAATGGAGTAACAAATGATACAGTAAAAAGTAACTACAGTAAAGTAATACAGTAATTTATATTAATGATATGTTTACCGGAGTGGAATCCTACATGTCAATGTTCGCGGATGACGCAAAACTAATGAGAAGAGTTGTGACAGATGAGGATCGTAGGATCCTCCAAGAGGACCTGAACAGGTTGCAGAGATGGTCAGAGAAATGGCTACTGGAGTTCAACACGAGTAAATGTAAAGTTATGGAAATGGGATCAGGTGATAGGCGGCCAAAGGGACAGTACACATTGAAGGGGAACAGCCTACCTGTAACGATTCGAGAAAGAGACCTGGGAGTGGACGTAACACCTAATGTAACTCCTGAGGCACATATAAATAGAATAACGACAGCAGCGTACTCTACACTGGCAAAAGTTAGAACATCATTCAGAAACCTAAGTGAGGAGGCTTTTAGGGCGATTTACACTGCCTACGTGAGACCAGTCTTAGAGTATGCCGCGCCATCATGGAGTCCCCACCTGAAGAAACACATAAGGAAACTGGAAAAGGTTCAGAAGTTTGCGATGAGGCTTGTCCCAGAGTTACGATGGATGGGATATGATGAGCGCCTGAAGGAACTGAACCTTGCGACAATAGAAAAAAGAAGGGAGAGAGGGGATATGATAGGAACGTATAAAATACTCAGGGGAATTGACAAAGTGGAAATAAGTGAAATGTTCACACGCAATAGTAACAGAACGAGGGGACATGGGTGGAAGCTGGAAACTCAGATGAGTCACAGAGATGTTAAGAAGTTTTCTTTTACCGTGAGTGTAGTGGGAAAATGGAATGCACTTGGGGAACAGGTTGTGGAAGCAAATACTATTCATAATTTTAAAACTAGTTATGATAGGGAAATAGGACCAGAGACATTGTTGTAAACAACCGATGGCTAGAAAGGCGGGATCTAAGAGTCAATGCTCGATCCTGCAGACACAAATAGGTGAGTACACACATTCACACACACACACAACACACACACACACACACATACACACACACACACACACACACACACACACACACACACACACACACACACACACACACACACACACACAACACACACACACACACACACACACACTCACACACACACACACACACACACACACACACACACACACACACACACACAATAATATTCAAGCAAAATTCTCTTGCTTTCGGCCATTTTTATATATTTTTTGCCCTTTCGTTTTTTCTTATCGACAAGCAACAAAGACAAACTGGCCTTGTTGAGTCGTTAAGACAACGAATGGCCTCAGAACAATGAAGAACGAGACGAGTTCCGAAGACGAACACCCCGACAAAGGATAACGAAATTCTCTCCTTCACGAACAAGGGCTGTGTTTTTTCGTCTTTATTTTGATTTTTAAATAGATAACATATTCTTACATGGTATTTATGTACTTCAATTTCTTATCAAGTTGTCAATGTGAAGAGTGTACGTATGTATGTATGTATGTATGTATGTATGTATGTATGTATGTATGTATGTATGTATGTATGTATGTATGTATGCATGCATATATGCATGTACGTATGCATGTATGTATGCATGTACGTATGCATGTATGTATGCATGTATGTATGTATGTATGTATGTATGTATGTATGTATGTATGTATGTATGTATGTATGTATGTATGTATGTATGTATGCATATATGCATGTACGTATGCATGTATGTATGCATGTACGTATGCATGTATGTATGTATGTATGTATGTATGTATGTATGTATGTATGTATGTATGTATGTATGTATGTGTGTATGTATGCATGTATGTATGTATGCGTGTATGCATGTATGAATGTATATATACATATATTTGATGAGCTCCGAAACTTCACAACTCGAGGTTATGATTATTATAAATGTAAAAAAAATACCATGTCTTTCACCCTGGTGCCCCTGTTCACCTAGCAGTAAATAGGTACCTGGGAGTTAGACAGCTGCTCCGGGCTGCTTCCCCTTGATGTCCCAATCTCCGTTTGCAATGTGTCCAACAGACAGCAACACTACCCAATATCACCGTATTAACTACTCAATACGCATAAATATACGCCGTAGGATCAAATACAGATTTGCACCCTATCAACGCCTCCCGGCGTACCAGGAAGAGAGCGGTCGACCACTGAAAAA
>NC_091207.1:15536860-15565413 GCF_040958095.1 Procambarus clarkii | reverse complement strand
ACCATATACTTGTTCCTAAGTTCACAGAGAATTAAATGAACAGTGGAAAACGCTGAGAGGCTTTGGGATAGGTAAGTGGGTGTAGGTAAGTGGGGGAGGTGTTAGGGAGGAGTGGGTGTAGGTAAGGGGGTGGGAGATTGTGGGATTGTAGGTGTAAGGTGCAGGAAATGAGGGGGATTGGGTGATAGATGGAGAGAGAGAGAGAACACCCCCAAAAGGTGACGTCCATTAAGGGAGAGAAGGTGTGGGAAGGGAAGGAAGGGGAGGGAAGGTAGTGATGGTATTGAGAGAGGGAAGAGATAAGGGTGTTAAAAAGAGACAGCTTCACAGACTGGCAAGAGACAGCTTCACAGACAAGGCTAGAGACATCCTCACAGACTAGACTAGACACATCCTCACAGAATAGGCAAGACCTATCCTCTCCCTATCTTTAAACAGCCCTCACGTATAAGTAGTTCAATGGTCGTATCAATCATGTCATCGGCTGAGGATTTAACCGTATATAAACGGTGCACGAAGCTCTCTGGGATTTATATGTCAGTATAAAAATCGCCAAGGATTGAACGGTGAATAATGTAATCCCCCAAATTGAAATTGCGAATTGATATTCAATTTGGAAAGTCGGTGGAGGGGGGGGGGGGGGGGGGGGTCTTCAATCACTGGATGAATATCCTGTTTGTAGGATTTTTGTAGGATTGTAGTTAAGGATGTGGTATTTTTCTCCATTTCCTTCATATCTTCTTTCATTTTTTAACCCTTTCATTTCATTCTTTTCTTTCACTCGTTTCGTCATTCTCGTTTAACGTTCTGTATTCATCTCTTCTATCATCGAGATCCATCCCTTATTCGGGTTTATTCTTTCGCTCTTCCTTCATTCTTTTCCTGCCTTCCTCTTCTTCCTTCCTTCCTGCTGTCTTTCTCGCTCCTCCCTTTTACTATCTTCCTCCTTCCCTTTAATTTTGTCTCCTTTCATCCTTCTCCTTTCTCGTCTTTTCTGCCTCTTTGCTTCTCCCTCTTCCCTTCTCCCTCTCCTCCTTTCTATTTCCCATCATCCCACTTATTCCCCTTTCTGCCTCTCCTCCCATCTTTCCCTCTCCTCAATTGAGGCCAAGGGGGTCTTATGGCCCATCATGGGACCTATTATAATGGTCTAATGGATAATATTGTTAAATATAATCAATTTAGCATTGCCCCTTTTTTCCATTCTTTATCTAAAGCCTTTTTTTATAAAATTTATTGCAATAAATTCTAAAAAAAAGGCTTTAGATAAAGATATGAAAAAGGGACAATGATAAATTGATGATCTTTAACAATATCATCAATTTATCTTTGCCCCTATTTTCCCATCTTTATCTAAAGCCTTTTTTTTTAAGAATTTATTGCAAAAAAATCTTTGAGAAAAGGCGGGCAACAAAGATGAGGACAATAGTGGTAAAACCGCCGGTGTATCTGTCCTGAATAAATCTTTATTCATTGTCTTTATTCATTGTCATATTCATTTGGAATTCAAATTCCAATTATTCATTGGCCCGAAGCAACGGTGGAGAAGGTAAAGCAATTTGCTCCTGGTGGTACTGACTTCATGCCTTGCTGGCAAGTGTTGGTGCAGAGAGTGTATTCTGTAGCCGGGGTACAGTGGGTGTGGCGAGGGGTACAGTGGGTCTGAGGTGGGGTACAGTGGGTCTGAGGTGGGGTACAGTGGGTCTGAGGTGGCGTTCAGTGGGTCTGAGGTGGGGTTCAGTGAGTCTGATGTAGGGTTCAGTGAGTCTGATGTGGGGTACAGTGGGTCTGATGTGGGGTACAGTGGGTCTGAGATGGGGTACAGTGGGTCTGAGATGGGGTTCAGTGAGTCTGAGATGGGGTACAGTGGGTCTGAGGTGGCGTTCAGTGGGTCTGAGGTGGGGTTCAGTGAGTCTGATGTAGGGTTCAGTGAGTCTGATGTGGGGTACAGTGGGTCTGAGGTGGCGTTCAGTGGGTCTGAGATGGGGTTCAGTGAGTCTGAGATGGGGTACAGTGGGTCTGAGGCGGGGTTCAGTGAGTCTGATGTGGGGTTCAGTGAGTCTGAGATGGGGTACACTGGGTGTGGCGTGGGGTGAGATGGGGTACAGTGAGTCTGAGGCGGGGTACAGTGGGTCTGAGGTGGGGTTCAGTGAGTCTGAGGCGGGGTACAGTGGGTCTGAGGTGGGGTTCAGTGAGTCTGAGGCGGGGTACAGTGGGTCTGAGGTGGGGTTCAGTGAGTCTGAGATGGAGTACAGTGGGTCTGAAGCGTGGTTCAGTGAGTGATGTGGGGTTCAGTGAGCCTGAGGTGGCTACAGTGAGTCTGAGATGGGGTTCAGTGAGCCTGAGGTGGCTACAGTGAGTCTGAGATGGGGTACAGTGAGTCTATGGTCCTGTATGGTGAGGGTACAGTGAGTCTATGGTCCTGTATGGTGAGGGTACAGTTAGGTGAGTAAAGACACTAACGCCAATATAAACCAATATACACACTGACATCAATATACACACCGGTGCATGAACTAGCATAAGTATTCAAAATAATATATACTTGTACGATTATTAGCTAATGCATGTACACCAATATAGACAAATGCACGCACACACACACACACTCACACACACACACACTCACACACACACACACACACACACACACACACACACACACACACACACACACACACACACACACACACACCAGTTGATTGACAGTTACACCAGTTGATTGACAGTTGAGAGGCGGGACCAAAGAGCCAGAGCTCAACCCCCGCAAACACAACTAGGTGAGTACACACACACACACACACACACACACACACACACACACACACACACACACACACACACACACACACACACACACACACACACACACACAGATCCGAGAGATAACCGGCCGCACACATACATACATTTGGTAGTCTGTCACCGAAATAAAGTTTTAAATTTCCTCTTCCGTGTAGCTGCACTCTGAATACTGCAGAATATTGTCTGTGGTGAGGGGTGAGGGAGGGTGTATGGGGAGGGGGGTGTATGGTGAGGGGGTGTAAGGGGAGAGGAGAGGGGGGCGGTGTATGGGCGGGGGAGAGGAGAAAGTAAAGGGCGTGTACCTAATAGTGCTTTCATTAGAAGAACTCAGAGGTTGTGTGGGTTATGGATCTGGGTTATGGAAAAGGATAGTTATGGAATGGGCTAAGCTTACTGGATGGAAGTGGGAAAGGTGCTGGGCGGTCGTAGTGAGAGAGAGAGAGAGAGAGAGAGAGAGAGAGAGAGAGAGAGAGAGAGAGAGAGAGAGAGAGAGAGAGAGAGAGAGAGAGACAAAACTGATAAGTTCCACCACAACTAAAACTAGAAAATTTAAAATTGTCGCGGAATTAGGGCGATGTTATTGCGAGATCTCCCCCTTCCCCTCCCACACCCCTCCCACCCCCACACCCATCCCACACACCACCCTCCCACATCCCCTCCCCCCTCTACTCTTTCCCGTCATCTCCCCCTCCCCCCACGGCAGCAATTTGGACAGCCAAGCACGTACTGAATTAAAAGGCATATTTGTTGGGTAGGCGACACCACGAGAAACGTACGCTGTTCTTTCCCCTGTTATTGTGAGTCGTGTAATGGGGAGGGGTAAGGGGGGAGAGAGGGTAAGGAGAAGAAGGGGGAGGGGTAGGAAAGTGGGGAGTGGCATGAGGAGGGGAAGGGGAGTTAAGAGAGAGACGGGGGAGGAAAGGGGAATGGGAAATGGGAGGAAAAGGATGTGAAAGAGAGAAAGGAGAGGGATATGGGAAAAGAGGAAGAGAGTAGGGAAGGGGAGATAGGGAGGGAAAGGGAAGAGGAGATAGGGAGGGGAAGAAGGTTTCTTCTTTGTGATCTGCTAAGCTCATTGTTTACTTAATAACAAATATATATATATATATATATATATATATATATATATATATATATATATATATATATATATATATATATATATATATATATATATATATATATAATGTTATTGACGCCACAAAGCATTGAGGGGTGTATAGATAATCCACGGTCAAGTCGTGAACAACTTCGATTCTTAGCCGAAGGTCCCATAACTAAAATATGGCAGCATTTCCTTTCATCTCATGTTCCTGTTCACCTAGAAGTAAATACGTAGGTGAGAGTTTAACCGCTTCATACGGCTGCATCCTGGAAATGGTCACCAATGGGACAAGTAGTTAGATACACACACACATATATACACGCACTTACTCACCAAGTGACAAACCGTGAGGAAGATTGACTGGGAACCACTCCGTAACTGCCTCTTGTTCACCAAGCAGTAATTGGCGGGCGGTGCTCTAGATAAGGCTTACCCCTGAGCTAAGGGAAAGCTCTCAGCCTTCTATCAGGAGTCAGAAGACATTTCCTGTACTCACCCCTGTACAAAAAAAGGACTGGAAAAGGCCAGTGAAAAGTCCTTTTTACGTTCGTGTTGGCCAAAGTACCAGGTCGATCCAGGAGTCCAATACTTAAATGCTGCCTCATCTGGTGTGTAACTCAAGATCTGTAAAGTCGAATGATCTAACCTATTGATTTGGAGGCTAGACGATAGTGGGTAGCTTTATCCAACTTTTCACGGTGATTAGTGAAGGGTAGGTGACAAACATGGTCGGGATGGGGTCGATTGAACCGGATCGTGAATCCTAACACCGGGTCACGATCCGCTGCTGGTGTCAAGTGTTTACCTAATGAGTTTGTTTCCTTGTGTGTGTGTAAATATATAATGTACCCTCAAAGTACCGTATGTATGGCTCTTATGATACTGATGAAGCAGATGAGTTGTACCATAAAGGTACAGCATGTATTATGTATTTCATTCTGTGGTGTACTACAAGTGTATGGTATACTATGTGTACTATGTGTTTTTATCACATGGAATATCGAATACATGTATTATCTATTCCTAGAGCATATATATATATATATATATATATATATATATATATATATATATATATATATATATATATATATATATATATATATATATATATTTATTTACCTGCAGTTCGGCCTGCTTATCAACCACATGCATGTACACATATCTATGCGTACCGCATGTCCTTACAACATACTCTAGCATACCCTAAACTGGATGCCAACTTGGCTCGTCCCTCGTGTTGTCTAGTCTCTCTCTCTCTCTCTCTCTCTCTCTCTCTCTCTCTCTCTCTCTCTCTCTCTCTCTCTCTCTCTCTCTCTCTCTCTCTCTCTCTCTCTCTCTCTCTCTCTCTCTAGGGAGGGCGTGTGTCTGAGATAACACAAGGAGCCGCGTCTCATTTTATCCTAAATGTCTGCCTGGCCAACTTAACAAAATATGTTACTATCCATCCTCATGCTGTCTCTCTCACTCTCCCCGTGTCCTGGGGGAGGTACCATGATGCTGGGGGAGGTGCCATGATGCTGGGGGAGGTGCCATGGTGCTGGGGGAGGTGCCATGGTGCTGGGGGAGGTGCCATGGTGCTGGGGGAGGTGCCATGATGCTAGGGGAGGTGTCATGGTGCTGGGAGAGGTGCCATGGTGCTGGGGGAGGTGCCATGATGCTGGGGGAGGTGCCATGGTGCTGGGGGAGGTGCCATGATGCTGGGGGAGGTGCCATGGTGCTGGGGGAGGTACCATGGTGCTGGGGGAGGTGCCATGGTGCTGGGGGAGGTGCCATGATGCTGGGGGAGGTGCCATGATGCTGGGGGAGGTGCCATGGTGCTGGGGGACGTGCCATGGTGCTGGGGGAGGTGTCATGGTGCTGGGGGAGGTGCCATGATGCTGCGGGAGGTGCCATGATGCTGGGGGAGGTGCCATGATGCTGGGGGAGGTGCCATGGTGCTGGGGGAGGTGTCATGGTGCTGGGGGAGGTGCCATGATGCCGGGGGAGGTGCCATGGTGCTAGGGGAGGTGCCATGATGCTAGGAGAGGTGCCACGGTGCTGGGGGAGGTGCCATGATGCTACGGGAGGTGCCATGATGCTGGGGGAGGTGCCATGATGCTGGGGGAGGGGCCATGATGCTGGGGGAGGTGCCATGATGCTGGGGGAGGGGCCATGATGCTGGGGGAGGTGCCATGATGCTGGGGGAGGTGCCATGGTGCTGAGGATTCCCATTCCTTTCACAATCCTCTTCCATTCCCAGTAATTCCTATCATAATTACTCCCCATTCCAGTTTATTCCCATTCAGTCCAACATTCCTTGATCAGCTGTTATGAGCGAATTCCCCCAATTTTCGGGCACCTTATGCATCTGTTCACCGTACCCTAAAATGTGGAGTGGGACAGAGAACATGGTTTCGAACCCATGGTTTTCAAATCAGGTTAGTGAGCGGTCATTGAGTTAAGCCATGATGCCGCCCAGTACCGGACCCTCCCACCCCTTCCTTCTCCTCTCCCAGAGCTTTCCCTTCTCTCCCAGAGCCTTCTCTCCTTTCCCAGACCCTTGCCTCCTCTCCAAGAGTATTTTCTCATTTCCCAGAGCCTTTTCTCCTTTCCCAGAGCCTTCCCTCCTCTCCCAGACCCTTCACTCCTCTCCCTGACCCTTCCCTTCTCTCCCAGAGTCTTCTCTCCTCTCTCAGACCCTTCCCTCCTCTCCCAGAAACCCCTAAACACACCCCTCTCATTGCGTCCTGGTGACGATGCTATGGCTCTAGCACCCCCCCCCCTCTCTCCCACCGAACACCACCCCCTCTCTCCCCCCCCCCGAACACTCCACCCTTCTCCCCCCCCCAACACCCCACTCCCACTCCCCCCGACCAAAAAAGAAAATTCACTCGGCCTATTTCGTGGTGGCGGCACGGTGTGGGCCTGACTCCCTGGAGAACTATTTCAATAATGAGTGGCAAAATTAGAAGAGGGTGGAAGCCGAGGATATAGATGGATGAGAGGGAGAGAAGACAGAAAGAAGAGAGTGTAGAAGATGGACTAGAGAGCTGGAAGAGGGGGGTTGGAGAGAGAGAGAGAGAGAGAGAGAGAGAGAGAGAGAGAGAGAGGGAGAGAGAGAGAGAGAGAAAGAGAGAGAGAGAGAGAGAGAGAGAGAGAGAGAGAGAGAGAGAGAGAGAGAGAGAGAGAGAGAGAGAGAGAGGGGGAGAGGGAGAGAGGGAGAAAGAGAGAGAGAGGGAGAGAGAGAAAGAGAGAGAGATAGAGAGAGAGATAGAGAGAGAGAGAGAGGAGAGAGAGAGAGAGAGAGAGAGAGAGAGAGAGAGAGAGAGAAAGAGAGAGAGAGAGAGAGAGAGAGAGAGAGAGAGAGAGAGAGAGAGAGAGAGAGAGAGAGAGAGAGAGAGAGAGAGAGACAGACAGAGACAGAGAGACAGACAGAGACAGAGACAGAAGTTGGAATAGAAAATGAAAAGTCCAAAATATAGAACACTTTTATTATAGAAAAATAGGGTGTGATAGCAGAGGTGAGAGAATAAAGATGGAGATATAGCGAGGAAGAAAAGAAACGTGAAGGTAAAAGGGACAGGAAAAAAGAGAAAGGAAGAGGAATAATAGTAAAATAAAATATGTGAGTTGAAAAGGGCGATGGAATAATGGAATTCAGCAACTGTAGCTAATGCCAACTACTACAGTTTCCTAACTAGTGAAGGAATATCAACCCCCTCTTCCAACCACCTGGGCTGGACGGTAGAGCGACGGTAGATCTTCATGCAGGTCGGCGTTCAATCCCCCGATCGTCCACAAGGAGTTGGACACCATTCCTTCCCCCGTCCCATTCCAAATCCTCTTCCTGCTGGATTCTTCCATTCTCCTCTCACCTTCTTTCTCCCATCTGTTCTTCTCTTCTCTCCTCTGTCCTCTCCCTTTTCTCTCTTCAATCCAACTCTCACTCTCTCCAATCCCTTCCCTTCTTCTCACCCCCCCCCCACTCTTCCATCTCTCCCTTCATCCTCCCGTTCCATCTTGTCACCTCCCCCTCCCCTCCACTCTTCCCTCCCTCCCTTCCCCCTCGTCACACCCCCTCCCTTCCTTCTCTATCCCATCTATCTCCTCCTCTCCTCCCCCCCCCCCCGTCTCCTCTTCCCCAGCATCTTACTCTTCTACAGCATCCCTTGCCGCAGTCTCCAGAGTCGCGTCCGAACTCTCATAAATATGCTTAGATATAAAAGGAAGCGGCCGGTTTTAATTCGGATGCGCGCTACCGGCTAGTGTCCGGATGAGAGAGAAGCGTCGACTGACATATTGGCTCAGACAAGTGAGAAAAAGTTATGTTTCTTAGCATTGCGGCCATCTTGCTGACGGAGTTGATTGTTGCGGTGGTTTTATGGTGATTGATTGTTGTTAACTGGTTGCTTTGGTGGTGTTGAATGGTTGTTGCGATGGTGATTGGTAATGGGGGTGTGGTTGACTACTTGTATTGGTATCGTTAGTGTCATTTATTTTTTGGGGCATGGGATATTGTTTGATATATTTAGGTTATCAGTTCTGGTCTGGGCTATGGTGTAATTAGCTAGTTATCAGCGTGTGTGTTTGTTTCAGCTGTGTTTGTTTGAGTGGTTCTGTCGTTTGTTTGAGAGGCTCGGCCTGCTTGTGCTCCTTGATTGTTGCTTGCGTGGTTAGATGGGATTTTTGTGTACTGATCCCACTGTATGTGGTGTGTGTTTTGTGGTGTTGGTGTTGTCTGTGTTGTGTGTGTGTGTGTGTGTGTGTGTGTGTGTGTGTGTGTGCGTGGGATTGTACGCTTGCTGCCTCGGGCTTGCTCAAATATATACACACATACACACACACACACACACACACACACACACACACACACACACACACAAGGCCAACAAAGCCTTTTAAGCCTGAAACAGACCAAGCATCCGATGTTATTCCTTTCTTGCCCACAGTATGGGCTTGCCTGCACACAGTATGGGCTTTCTTGACCACAGTATGGGCGTGCCTGCCCACACACACACACACACACACACACACACACACAGCCAAGTTAACCAAGATGGCCAACCCGGCCCTTCACATAATACATCGCATTTATAATGGTATTGCCCAATCCGGAAAAAAACACGTTTTTGTAATAAAAAGATACAAACAACATAATATTGACCTCTATTTTGTTTATCCATTGTCTCAATAGTTTAGTTGGGGAGGTGATTAGGTTTGTTTCCGGTTGGGCAACACAGATGTATTTCTTACGGAGTTGCAAATCAAGTGAAACAGCTGAACACACACACAGACTCTGTCTTTCATCCTACTTTTCTCTCCATGTTGCAAATAGGAGCATGTTGGTATGCAACGAGACCTTTGACATACGCCCTGCTAATTGTTGCAAGTCCTTCTCTGAGGAGTTTGTGTGTCTAGAGTTAAAGAACTGGCTGTTTGATCTGAACGGCTTCAATATTTCTCAGGTAAATAATAATTCCTGATGAGTAAGGAACAGAAAGCCTGTTTATATATATATATATATATATATATATATATATATATATATATATATACACTTGCAATCAAGCAAGAGTGCAAGATTTGGCCATATTATTTTCTTGTTTTGTTTACTAGTGCCCTTAATGGCTAAACAGCAAGTTGTATAAATGCCGAATTGCTTCATTTCCATCAAATTTGATATCATAAAGGGAGTGACTGACCCCTACTGAAGAATTCTGACCACTTGTGGTCTCAGCAACAAAAGTCCCCTCGCACACTTTGCAGAAGTTTTTGAAACTTCTTTTCAAAAGAAAAGCTTTTCTTTGACCTCAGTTCTTTTATGCAAATAACCTCCACCAGCGTTCTTAAACAATGATTGACAGGTGTCGAAGATCATGAAGTGGAATGTCTGAAGCCAACTTCGTAAGAATAGGAAGAATGTTACTTTTCTCGGGAAAATTCATTCTGGGCCGAACACAAGAGGTAGCTCTTGGATATATGCAAAGTTTTCAAGCGTAGGTATATTTGCTTTTGTCCGAGTTGGTATTTACTGCGTAACTTTACACGGGTCAAGAATATCTTGATGGGATTGTGTGACTGGTGGAGATTATGGCCGCTATGTAAGGGGGAGATAAGGGCGTTCTTGCGTTAGAGGTTACGCACTGGCACTCTTAACAATAGGATGGTTGCAAAAGCTCTCTTTGGCGTCTAAGAAGGTTATAGATTAAATTATCTAAGAAACTATGTGTTAAGAGGTAGATACTATATAGATTCACCAGTTGATTCAACCTAGAGAATTGGGACTAATTGGGTGAAGCTCAACCACCCTATTTGTGAATGGAGGTAATTGCATACACGCATTCATACATACACTGTATATATACATACATACATATATACATATTCTGTAGTAACATCTCTAGGGAAATCCTTCAACACTATAATACCTTTTTGAAGCCTCTGCAAGATTGTCTTGCAGAGTAGAAACATCTTCATCTGGCAACGATATACAATAGCCATCTTGCAAGATGAACATTAATATGACATCATTGTCAGACAGCCTACAAGCCATTAAGAAAGCCATCTTGCAAACATTTAGAAGATCAACAAAGTCAGTTGCAGGAGTTGCTCGCTAGTACACCAGAGGGGCCTGTTCCACTCTCCAATTATGCGTGTCCATCCTTGGAGACCATCTTGGACAGCTCCCGTAGGGGTACTAACTCTTACGTCCACCCCCCCACCCCACACCCCCACCCCCTTTCTCTCACTCCTACATTCTCACCTCTCCCTTCATGCCGCCCTCCCTCTCTCTCTCTGCGATCCCGGGCGCCGGCGAGATGGGCAGAGTTTCTTTCACCCTGAGGCCCTGTTACCTAGCAGTAAATAGGTACCTGGGAGTTAGTCAGCTGTCACGGGCAGCTTCCTGCGGATGGAGGCCTGGTCGAGGACTGGGCCGCGGGGATACTAAAGCCCCGAAATCATCTCAAGATAACCTCCAGATAACCTCTTGTTTCTCCATCTCTCATTCAACCCACCACACCATATATATATATATATATATATATATATATATATATATATATATATATATATATATATATAAATATATATATATATATATATATATAGAGAGAGAGAGAGAGATATTGATCATTGATCATGCAATATATTGGGGGGCATTGACCATGCAATAGGGTTGTTAACACGTAATGGTTTATAGTTGAGAGTTGTGGTGAAGGCTTAACAACCACTGGAGGGTTATAGGGACCACAATAACAAGTCTCCAATCACTTCGATGTTGTCTCTGAGATCTCAATAACCTCTCTCAGGGTTGTTGAGGCCACCACAAAACCTCATTGCTCTAGCAGCTAGGCCTGGGGAAGCTGTTCAATTCATGAAGCAGTTACGCAAGTACTTACGAACGTGTACATCTTTCCTCAATCTTTGACGGCTTTGGTTACATTTATTAAACAGTTTACAAGCATGAAAACTTGCCAATCAACTGTTGTTATTGTTATAAACAGCCTCCTGGTGCTTCGGAGCTCATTAACTGGCCAATGATTCAGGAAAGATGTACAGGTTTCGTAAGTGCTTGTATAACTGCTTCGTGAATCTGGCCCCCCTGAACATAGTCCACGACTATGAAACTCTTCAGACAGGTCAGCAGGCCTTCTGCCACACTATGTCAGGTGTTCTTCATGTTCGTGACAACATGAAGAACACATCATTCTCTTCATGAGTTTTCATGAAGAGAATGATATAGATATGGTAAAATAAAAGCGAAAAGGAGAGAAAGTAAAATAAAAGCAAATAAGAGAAAGTAAAATAGGACAAATAAATAAGAAAAAGTAAAATAGGACTATTAAATAAGAGAAAGTAAAATAGAACAATTAAATAAGAGAAAGTAAAATAGAACAAATAAGATCAAGTAAAATAGAACAAATAAGAGAAAGCAAAATAGAACAAATAAGTGAAAGTAAAATAGAACAAATAAGATCAAGTAAAATAGAACAAATAAGAGAAAGTAAAATAGAACAAATAAGATCAAGTAAAATAGAACAAATAAGTGAAAGTAAAATAGAACAAATAAGAGAGAAAGTAAAAAGAGAAAAATATTCAAACCTGGAGAGAAACAATCAACGAGAGAGAATAACAAAAAATATATATATTAGGATCATGAAAATATATAATTTGGTCTTTAATTTTGGTTACATTATTTTATAAGGAAAACCTTGTCCTCTTTCCTGCCTGGGTAAATTATATTAAAATATTCCCTGCTCACCGTTAGTGTAAATTGAGCTATTAATTTCTCTAGTGTAACTCGCTTGCTTGTACTAGCCTAAGTGTACTTGTGCTACGAAACCTGTACATCTTACTTAGATCATTTTGTATTTGTTAAACTAGTTTTTGAGCTCTGAAGCGCTATGAGGATTTCAGGTCGAATAGTAAACCTTGCAGAGTTTCGAATCTCGTAAATGGTTTTAATTTCAATAGACTATTAAGCTTTCGTGATTAGACAAAGATGTAGAGGTTTCGTAGAGGAGAGAGAGAACCAGGAATCGGTGGAGAAAAGAGTGATAGGAGAATGGAGGACTACACAGAGGCAGGGGAAAAGACAGAAGGGAGAATGACACGAATGAGAGTGAGAAACAGAGAGAGAGAGAGAGAGAGAGAGAGAGAGAGAGAGAGAGAGAGAGAGAGAGAGAGAGAGAGAGAGAGAGAGAGAGAAGGATGAGGGAGAAAGGGGAAGAGATAGTGTAGTGTGTTTTGCTGGCGAGTGCGTAAGTCCGGCTGTCGAAGTGTGTGTGAATAACTCTGTGAAATTTACGATGCTCCCGTTGTGAATATCAATGTTGAACTCCAGGCGATGTGTTTGGACTCCAATGTTGAGATCAGCAACGGTGTGTGTGTATTGCACACTCTCTCTCTCTCTCTCTCTCTCTCTCTCTCTCTCTCTCTCTCTCTCTCTCTCTCTCTCTCTCTCTCTCTCTCTCTCTCTCTCTCTCTCTCTCTCTCCCAGTGATGATAAATTCTTCCTGGCATTCTGCATCCTTTTATCCAATCTCAGACTAAGAGAGTGCGAGAACCAACTGGAGTAAACCAATAACAACAACAGCAAGAGTGACAGTTTAGGAGTGGTGAGAGTGAGTGCGTGGAAGCGCACGAGTGTATGTCAAGAGTTCGAGTCTGGGTGCATTCACTCGCTCCGGTCATCTGTTCAGAGTAAACAAACTTGGCGACAGCGCTGAGATGAACACCTCCTAGGGGTAGGAGAGGGTGTGGGGGGGGGGGGGGAAGGAGGAGGGGGGGAGGGGAGCTTAACATGAGTATTTATGCGTGTTTCCAAAGTGGAGGAGGGGTTGATGGGGTTGGGGGGTTGGTGTCGAAGGTAGTGGAGATTGGCTAAGAAGCGAGGGTGGAGGGGAGGGGAATGGATTGGCTAGTCGGTAGTTATGTTCAGGAGGATATAGTGTAATGAAGTAGGGATTGGTGAGAAAGAACTATTAAATTATATATATATATATATATATATATATATATATATATATATATATATATATATATATATATATTTATATTTTATGTTATAAATTATATATATATATATATATATATATATATATATATATATATATATATATATATATATATATATATATATATATATATATGACTGAATAAAGTAAATCAGAGATTTAACCAAAAAAATTATCCAAACTAATGCAAAACCAACAAATCGGAAAGTCAAATAAAATAAAAAAAGAGAGAAATATCGAAGAAATAATACTACTTTTTTACGGGCAGAGGACGAAGTGGTTGGATAAGGACACAACCACTTGAGTAAAGGAGGAAGTGAGGAAATTAGTGAGAAAGAAATGAGGATAGGTATGGATAAAGATATGGGTGAGAGACTGGTTTAGGGGACAGGATAAAGATTGAATAAAAGTAAGTGAAATTGGGTGTCTGGAGACCGTAGACTTTAGATCGAAAAATGAGATTCTCAAGTTTTCCATTGCTGATATTTTATGTTAAATAAGGGTTCATTATTGTATAGTTTAGGAACAAACAAACTTTTAATGCTAAAGTTAGTTGGGTAGTACTGCTATTGGTCAACCACAGTAGTAGTTGACAGCTACAACTACTCTGTAGTTGACATGTTGTTGTTAAAGATTCGCTACCTGGAACAAAATGTCCCAAGTAGCACGGGCTATGGTGAGCCCATGGAAAAAAATGTAGTTGACAGCTACAACTACTCTATCCAACCACATGCAGGGAATACATCACAAAATACAGTAACACACAATCTCATACCAACTCAATCACCCCCAACCATCCTTCTCCCTTTCCCACCAGCATACCCCCATCCCATCCATCCCTTCTCCTACCTCCCTCGAACCGTCCAGGGAAAGGAACACTACGATCGTCTTCCCTCAGCCTTAGGGCATCTACCAAGAAAACTTTAACAATTAGATAATCGCAGTTTGTCCTCGGGCATGATGGGGGTCTTATCTTGCCCTCTGTATTGTGGGGTTTTATTTTGTCTATTGGTTTTTGGTTTTCTTCCCGGTTTGTGTTTCATTTTCGATAGACTGGAGGATGGGAAGGGGATTAAATGTGTCAGGAATGATTAAATGGTAGGGGGTTGGAGATGGGAGAGTAAAAGAGGGAGTGGGGAAATTTGTGAGAAGGAAAGGTGGATAGGTATGAATAAAATGATAATGGTGAGGGATGGTGTAGGAAGGTTGCAGGATGTATGCTTAAACGCACTCTCATCCATGTGCACACACACACACACGCACACACACACACACACACACACACACACACACACACACACACACACACACACACACACACACACACACACACACACACACACACAGAGGCCCCTTACAGGGGCCTCGTAGCCTGGTGGATAGCGCGCAGGATTCGTAATTCTGTGGCGCGGGTTCGATTCCCGCACGAGGCAGAAACAAATGGGCAAAGTTTCTTTCACCCTTAATGCCCCTGTTACCTAGCAGTAAATAGGTACCTGGGAGTTAGTCAGCTGTCACGGGCTGCTTCCTGGTGTGTGTGTGTGTGGTGTGGAGAGAAAAAAGAAAAAGAAAAAAAAAAGTAGTTAATAAACAGTTGATTGACAGTTGAGAGGCGGGCCGAAAGAGCAAAGCTCAACCCCCGTAAAAACACAACTAGTAAACACACACACACACACACACACACACACACACACACACACACACACACACATAACTAAAGCCTGCCACTGCCCAATCGTTCCCTACCTCTCTCTCTCCTTTTATCACTTCATTCCTTTCGCTACCTACATTACTTCTCCCAACCATCCCCCTCCCTCCTCCAAAATATCCACCCCTCCACTTACAACCTTCCCTTCCGTCAAACATCCTTTCCACCCAGCTACTCTGATCCCCCTTCCATCCTACCCATTCCTCTCTCTCTCTCTCTCTCTCTCTCTCTCTCTCTCTCTCTCTCTCTCTCTCTCTCTCTCTCTAATCCTCTTCCATCTCGCTCGTCATTCTTAGCATCATCTGCTTAGATCATTCACCCACAGAACATTATGAATGACACTAGCACATCGAGAATGAATGATATTAGAATGATTTAAGTACTGACCATTGTTTCTGATAAGGAATGTCAGGTCTAGAGGGAAGACTATTGCAAGAATTGGGAAGAACGTTGTGGTGAGCACGTTGGAAAGGGTGAAAAAGGGGAAAGGGGAGATGGTAGATTCTCGGAAATGGGTATAAGGTAAGAGGGAAGGATATAGGGAGACAAGGCAGCAGAGTTTGGGGGTAATATGGAGGCGGGTGTGGGTAAGAGGTGGAAGCGAAGCTTAGTAGTGTATGAACTGGGGTGTATAAGATAACAGGATTTAGAACGAGGGGTATGAAATGTGGTCCGCAAGATAACAAGGATCCGAAACCCGGAGAATGGGGTAAATAAAGTGCTATATAAGGTTGATACGAGAGTGGTGAGGTTCGAGGTTGGGGCCTTAAGTAGGAAGAGATGCTTGAGTAGAGACAGTGAGGTTGAAGTGTGGGGTTATATTCTGATACACGGCACTTGAGGGGGGGTTTGGCGTAGTGGTAGCATGGGCGATCCCTGGAACACCAGGACCCCAGATCGAGTTCCTGATTCCTTGAACAAATTTATGTTTTTCTAATGTCACTGAAATCTAAATTGTTGTCAAAAAACACGGATATAACAGAAATGTTTTAACATTCAGTTTGCTCAAGAAAAGAAATATGTTCGCAGTTATACTGAATACGGTGGCAGTGTGTGTGTGTGTGTGTGTGTGTGTGTGTGTGTGTGTGTGTGTGTGTGTGTGTATGTGTGTGTGTGTGTGTGTGTGTGTGTGTGTGTGTGTGTGTGTGTGTGTGTGTGTGTGTGTGTATGTGTGTGTGTGTGTGTGTGTGTGTGTGTGTGTATGTGTGTGTGTGTGTATGTGTGTGTGTATGTGTGTGTGTGTGTGTATGTGTATGTATGTGTATGTGTGTGTGTGTGTGAAGGATTTCTTGGCTCCATAATTTTAAATATTAACAAAATAGTAACATTTGATATGTTACAACCTATCATACTTATCACAGTTTTATCTCGGCACACAATTTTAATAATAATGTTATTAATATTAATAATAATAATCCACAATGATAATCTTACATATATTTTATGTCTATATTTCCAGGTAAGTAACTCAACCTTCGTGTTAATGTGACCTTGGGGAACGACTCACTTATGTAAGTAGACAAAGTAGATTTATCTACTTTTTTATTTATTTATCTCTGATTTTTATTTATCTCTGGAAGTTGTAAGTCTGTATCTTGGTCGAAACATCATTAGCATTAGACTAGTTGTTTGTTGTGTTTGTTGTTCTTGTTCAAGTTTCTTGCTGCAGCTGTACTTGTTTGGGTTAGGCTTGGTTGTGTTTGCATTTGCTTGTTAGTTGCATCTGTCATGGTTTGTTTGTTGCATCACGTTGAAGGAAATCGAATTCTTATCCTTATCTTGCTTCATCTCTGCCTCTTATTACCCTTTCCTCGTGTGTCCAAAACTGAATAATGTTGCTTTGCAAGCGGCAATTTCTTCATTTCAACACCGACCAGCCTAGTCATTCATAGAAAGGTGAATGACTAGGCTGGTCATCATCTCATCTCTATTAGTTTTTTGTCCCATATTCTCTTCTCATTGCTCATTATTATCGTTTTTTTCTCCTCCACCTCACCCTTTAATCCTTTTTCTCTCTTCTTCTTTGTTCCAAGTCGTAGCTGTTTCTCAGGATTTGGACAATTTGTCCATTGACAGCTTTCCCCACCCATTTATACTCATACACCAAACGCGTCCCGACCGCTGCACGCCCGACTTCGCGACACAATTCGTTCGATTTCGTAGGTGACTCGTCCCTTTAGAGCTCCTGGGCTCTCAGTGTTCTCCCTGAAAATGCACCTGATCTATGTGTAGTGCAGATACTTATGTGTAGTGCAGATACTTATGTGTAGTGCAGATACTTATGTGTAGTGTGTGTGTGTGTGTGTGTGTGTGTGTGTGTGTGTGTGTGTGTGTGTGTGTGTGTGTGTGTGTGTGTATAGTGGGACCGACACCTATGGAGCAGGTTGCCAATAACGAAATATTAACTGGGACTTTATTAATAACCTGGCTTTATCAATTTCGTTTTTTTCTGACTTTATAATTTTCTTTCTCTCTTTTTCTGTCTCTTTTCGGTCTCTCTCTCTCTCTCTCTCTCTCTCTCTCTCTCTCTCTCTCTCTCTCTCTCTCTCTCTCTCTCTCTCTCTCTCTCTCTCTCTCTCTCTCTCTCTCTCTCTCTCTTCCTGACCCTTCACCTCCTGATTCACCTAGCGTTCTCCCTATTCTTGCCATTATCTAATTAATTCCCCTCTCCCTCTCCCGCTCTTTTGTATATCCCTTCTTCTAATCGCTCCGGCATGGGCGGAAGGAATAAACTAATTAAATATATTTTTGGCCATCCATTCCTCGGTTCATTAAACAAATAAATAATTTCAAACATAAATATTACATTTTTAAATTATTTTGACTACGGTATATCGACAGTTATTGCATGAAAAGTAATGCAATGGATTAAGCAATGTGCTTAAAAATGTGTACTCATCTATTTGTGCTTGCGGGGGTTGAGCTTCGGTACTTTGGTCCTGCCTCTCAACTGTCAATCTACTGGTGTACTGGTTTTTGAGCCTATTGAGCTCTCTATCATATCTAGATTTGAAACTGTGTATGGAGTCAGCCTCCACCACATCACTGCCTAATGCATTCATTTATTATCAACGCTGATACCGATAAAGTTCTTTCTAATGTCTCTGTGGCTCATTTGGACACTCAGTTTCCACCTGTGTGTGTCTGTGTGTGTGTGTTGGTTTGTGTGTATATATATATATATATATATATATATATATATATATATATATATATATATGTATATATATATATATATATATATATATATATATATATATATATATATATATATATATATATATATATAATAAGGCCAGGACTGGTCAGTAACCAGGAAGAGTCCTGGACAGATTATTGGGTCGAGTTCTTGGGTCCCAACACTCACCAGGTCGAGCCCTTAACTAGTCTTCCTTTTATATTCAAGAATTCCATTTTTTTTATTGGGATAGAAAATATGCGTTCAAGAGAGACAGACAGACAGATATAGAGACGGGGGAGGGGGGTAAACGTGTGTTGACAGTCATGCTTGCCTGTTTGACAGAGTCTTCAATGTGTCGTTCATTATTGACGAGAGATGTGGTAATCCTGACTATCTAGAGAAGAGGGGAGAATAGTGGGGGATTACCCAGTAGATCAGGTTCGGATGTAAAGCTTAGGGGGATTTACAGTAAAGTAGCAGGGAGGGGAAAAGTGACAGGATTTATTAAATACGAGAGACGGTCAAAAAAAAAATTAAAGTGTGGGATTTATTGAGGACAACAGATAAGGTCATTGTGTATACTCCACCTACCCCATACCGTGGGGGCGCTACAACCTCACAACACCTTGTCTGGGGTTGTTGTGGTGTGGCCTTGCTCACTTGTAGGATGCGAACCCCGGGTCTTTTGGGAAATATTGGATACGAATGAGGCCCCAGTGTTCCATTGGACACACTTACCACCATTCCCCCACTCTCTCT
This sequence comes from Procambarus clarkii, assembly GCF_040958095.1. Taxonomy (NCBI): domain Eukaryota; kingdom Metazoa; phylum Arthropoda; class Malacostraca; order Decapoda; family Cambaridae; genus Procambarus; species Procambarus clarkii. The sequence continues at coordinate 15,546,355 of NC_091207.1, read as the reverse complement.
CTCTCTCTCTCTCTCTCTCTCTCTCTCTCTCTCTCTCTCTCTCTCTCTCTCTCTCTCTCTCTCTCTCTCATCTACATCCAAAAAAGTCAATTTCTGTTGGCTCTTGTTGTAGAGATCAGCCTCTGTTGCCTCTGGTGGAGAGGAAAACCTCTTATGTTTCTTAGTTTGCATTGCTCTATCCATCTGCTTTTTCCTATCTTAAGTTTTCCTCGTATATATATTTGTATTTAATCTTCATTTGCTCCTTCCCTCGTCATTCCTTTCCTAACCGTTCCTGTTCTTTCCTCACTTTTCTTCCTCATTGTCTTCATATTTCCTCTCTTCGTCCTTGAAGAGGAGTAGGAGTTAGGTGAGGGGGAGGGTAGATAGGTGAGGAGATGTGTGAGGGAATGAGTAGATTAGGAGATGTGAGGAAATGATTACATGAGATCAGAGAGATGATAGGTCATGTCTGTTGTGGTGTTACCCCTTAATCACCAAGTCAAGTCACCCCCTTAATTGTCGTACGTCACCCCTTAATTATCGCCCAGTCACCCTTTAATTGTCGCCCAGTCACCCCTTTAATTGTCGCCCAGTCACCCCTTTAATTGTCGCCCAGTCACCCCTTAATTGTCGTACGTCACCCCTTAATTGTCGCCCAGTCACCCCTTAATTGTCGCCCAGTCACCCCTTAATTGTCGTCAAGTCACCCCTTAATTGTCGTACGTCACCCCTTAATTGTCGCCAGGTCACCCCTTAATTGTCGCCCAGTCACCCCTTAATTGTCGTCAAGTCACCCCTTAATTGTCGTACGTCACCCCTTAATTGTCGTCAAGTCACCCCTTAATTGTCGTACGTCACCCCTTAATTGTCGTCAAGTCACCCCTTAATTGTCGTACGTCACCCCTTAATTGTCGCCAGGTCACCCCTTAATTGTCGTCAAGTCACCCCTTAATTGTCGTACGTCACCCCTTAATTGTCGCCAGGTCACCCCTTAATTGTCGTACGTCACCCCTTAATTGTCGCCCAGTCACCCCTTAATTGTCGCCCAGTCACCCCTTAATTGTCGCCCAGTCACCCCTTAATTGTCGCCCAGTCACCCCTTAATTGTCGCCCAGTCACCACTTAATTAGCGCCAAGTCACTCCCTAACTGCCTCCATGTCACCTCTTAATTACCACCAAATCACGCCCTTAATTAAGGACAAATCACCCCGTAATTGAGGACAAGTCACCCCATGTTAGCGCCCCCCCCCCCTGCCTCCTGACCCCCCTATATATTAGAGGGGGCGGCGACCCCCAGACACTATCACCCCGGGAAGGCTCGTTAGTTACGCCTAATAATGATGGTTGAGGGAGGAGGAGTGGGGGGGAAGATGGGGGTCTGCGAGAGGTGAGGATCTGACGACCTCGTGACCTAGCGGGGGTCGAACCCAGGTCCTGATGACAACCAAGACGCCACACTAACAAGCAAGCGGGGTGTCCAGGTAATCACCTGTAGAGCGTAATTAACACGGATATACAATTATTTTTTGCGTCAATAGTGATGCTGATTATAATAATAATATTAATAAATTAAAAATTAAAATATATAAAAAAAATAATCAGAAATAATTAACAGAAATAAATATTGATAGATAATGATAGTAAAGATTAACAAGAAGTTATGACTTCAACCATACTATTTTATTGCAGTAAAGTTGCTGATCAACAACGCTGACACAATATATTAATAAAATCATCTCACGTAAAGGTTCCCTTAAGGGCAGGAGCCCCTCGGCAAAATGTATCAAGCAGCACAAGCCTTAGCGAGCGAATAGATCGACAGAGCGATAGACTTCTAGCCCCCAACCCCCCCAACCTACCCCTCCTCACTCTATCACATCTCGCAAGATTTGCTGGAGTTATTATGATTCCCTGGAGGTGCTGCTGCTTCGTTCCCCACTCCCCTCTGAGACCCAGAGTGTCATCCCTCCTCTCCCCCGCCCAGCATCCCCCTCTCCAAGGCCACGAGATGTGGCCGCAGCATCCAGGCTGCTGACTGTGTGATGTAGAGCCTTGCAAGTCTCTCTACCGGGCGGCCGCCTGGGGATTGTCGACGTTTTAGCGTGGTGAACACAATCTGCTTGAATGTTTCCCACGAAAATGAAGTGCTGGAGGGGCGTGGGGGGCGGCCAGGGGGGCGTGGGGAGCGGCCAGGGGGGCGTGGGAGGCAGGAGCGGCCAGGGGGCGTGGGGGCGTCAGGGGGCGTGGGGAGCGGCCAGGGGGCGTGGGGGAGCGGCCAGGGGGGCGTGGGGGAGCGGCCAGGGGGTGTGAGAAAAATGAATGTATTTCGAAGTTTTGTTGTGTTTCTTAGGTAGGGAAGACGGATTGAATATTGGTCCCTTGTTTATGTGTTTTTTTTTCAGTATAGGTCTTTTGTAGGGTTTCTTGAGGATCAGATGATTGAGAATTAGATTTGTTGGACTGGAGGGTTTCCCTGCTTGCAGGTCGGTGTTCAATCCCCCTTCCCGACTACCCTCAGAGAGTGGGCGGGCCACCATTCCCTTCCTCTATCCCAAGTCCTTTTCCTCACCCCTTCCAGATGCTATACTGCTATCCAATGGCTTATCGCCCTCACCTGATAATTATCTTACCCTGTCTTAATTAAACGGTAATCATATTAATTAGGCTGTGGGTTAATGATTTAATTACTTACCTCAGTACTACTACTTTGAATAGTATCTGCTATTACTATTACTACTATTAATAGTGCTGCTACTAGTAACTCATTAGACAATTTATTAAAGGTATAAAGGTAAAGGTAGATATTAAAGGTATTAAAGGTATCCTCATTAGTACAGGTGACTAATATCTTTAATACTTAAGTAAATAGTAAACTATATACTGAATGTTTTGAAACTTACTGCCACTTGGAGACATATTAACCATAATTTATTGTCACACAATTTATTTGTATGTAAATTATTTACAATTATTAACAAATTGATGGAAATATAAGCTATTTTCGTGAATATATTTTGAATATATGAATATATTTTGTTAATTTGTTAAAGTTAACTTCTCACGAGGTATGTTTGAGTGTGACTGACTAGTGGTTCAGTACCTAGACAAACCCCTATCAATAGTTAACAGTGCCACTAACTGACTGTCTAACAGCCAGTGCCACTGACTGTCTAACAGCCAGTGCCACTAACTGACTGTCTTACAGCCAGTGCCACTGACTGTCTAACAGCCAGTACCACTAACTGACTGTTTAACAGCCAGTGCCACTAACTGACTGTCTAACAACCAGTGCCACTAACTGACTGTCTAACAACCAGTGCCACTAACTGACTGTCTAACAGCCAGTGCCACTAACTGACTGTCTAACAGCCAGTACCACTAACTGACTGTTTAACAGCCAGTGCCACTAACTGACTGTCTAACAACCAGTGCCACTAACTGACTGACTGAACAGCCAGTGCCACTAACTGACTGTCTAACAGTCAGTGCCACTGGCTATTAGTCAGTCAGTCCAACTGTTACAATATTGTTAGTATGGTGCCCAGTCTTCTCATGGTTATTCTTGCCTCATAGCTACCAGTGCTCCCCATGCAAGGGATTTTCTTTTGTCAATCCAACATGTCTTCAACAGGCACCCAACCACATCATCTCCGTATCGCAGTGGCACTCCACCTTATTGTCCCAGTACACACACGTGTAACAAGTACTTTAATTGAACAATAGAGGATTAAAAGCACACTTAAAATTTAACAGAAAATTGATTTAAACTATACATGAATTTGTATAAATGTACTTAGCCTCTGCATCATTTTACACCAATAACAGATTTGGTGGCTGGTGATAAGGATAATATAGTGATTATAGTGATAAGGATATAGTGATAAGGATCACTATAGTTCAGAGTGATTGAACACACGAGCATAATTAACGTCAATTAATCTGACATTAATCATGGAAACAAGGATCTGATTTCAAACAGATTTCAAAGGTCTACTAACAAGCTATCATCTGAAATATATCCAAATCCAAAGTAGTTATTCGAAGTTAATTCTTGCTGGTTAGCCAGTAATGACCTGACTAACTTATTAGGTTAATTAGGTTATTAAGATCATCACTTATTGAAGTGACCTTAATAATTCTTCAGAGGTTGATAAGCCTTAACCCTAACACTAAACCAATCAGCTAATATTTTCCTCACCATTATCTTACCCTTGTTAGGCCTCATCTGGATTATAAAGTTACATTTTGTTTACTGTAGAATAGATATAAGATAATTTATATGAACAAAGAGAAAGCTGGAGAATGATGTGAAGGATGGAGGGACAAAGAGAAGAAGAGAATCTCAGAACTTTGGGACATTACTTATGAAAATAAGTTAAGATAATTTATATTATATGGAAAGACGAAGAGTAAAGGGAGATATGATTGAAATATATGAATGGATAAAAAGGGGTATAACAAACAGCTTTATCCCATTCCTAATCCGAACACTTTTACCATTCCTAAGCCGAACACTTTAACCACTCTTAAACCGAACACATTAATCACTCCTAAACCGAACACATTAACCACTCCTAAACGACCCCTTTAACCACTCCTAAACGACCACTTTAACCACAGCTAAACGACCATTTTAACCACTCTTAAACCGAACACATTAACCACTCCTAAACCGAACACTTTAACAACTCTATATCCTAATTGATACAACATGTTAATGGGATTTTTTTGTATATTATTTTGATATTATTATTATTGAGGCAACCCACTAGGGCTGAGAGATGGGCTCGAACCTGCGACAAATGCATTGCCAGCCCTATATTCTACCACTAGACTTGCTAAAAGTCATACAACCGGATTTCAACTAAAATTACAGGAAGTCTGAAGGTGACTACTGAAGCCAGTCTTGAAGTTTTCACGTCTGACCTCTAATCACTCTGGAGGACGGGTATGACTATGGAAGCACGAGTTTACAGAGTGGAAATGTGGTTGGTAATTTCTTGGTCGTAGGTTCGAATCCATCTCACAGCCCTAGTGGATTTTATCACTGATAATATCACGTTAATATGATTTCCGTGTGATTATTAATATAATTATTATATTTAACACAAAAATTATATTAGAACAATTATTTTAACCAAAAATTATATTATTATATTAAAACACAAAACAATTTAAATTAAAACCAATAATCCTACCGCTAATAATAAACATAATAATTCTGAACTATACAATTTAGCTTATCATTTAGCCCTGTTATTCCTGGAACTTCAGCAGGGGTTACCTTGAGGTGCTTCCGGGGCTTAGCGTCCCCGCGGCCCGGTCGTCGACTAGGCCTCCTGGTTGCTGGACTGATCAACCAGGCTGTTGGACGCGGCTGCTCGCAGCCTGACGTATGAGTCACAGCCTGATTAACAATAGAGGATTAAAAGTATACTTAAAATTTAACAGAAAACTGCTTTAAACTATACATGAATTTGTATAAATGTGCATAGCCTCTGCACCATTTTACACCAGAGGAGGGACAGAGACGCTATTTAAAAAAAAATATATTAATATTTCATTACTGTCCATTAAGGCACGGCAGTGAATTGTAAAATGCTGTAGGTCTCAGTGTGAGAGACGTCAGGACTCATGATGAGATTTGCATAATTCCTTGCTCTGATTATCATTATATTTGAAAATTCATGTTTGCAGTGTAGAAGGTTTCCTCTCCCCCCATTCCCACGGGCTCTCCATAGCCCGTGCTACATGGACACTTCGTTCTGAGTAGCTACAACATCCCCCAATCCCTACTTCCTCTTACCTATTTTTTTCTGCATTCCCAACCTTTCCAATTTTTCCTGTCCTTATTTTTCCCTTGTACTGTGTCCTTCCCTTTCCCTCTTTTACCAGTCATTTCCATCCCAAGTCCTATTTACCCATTGCTCCTCATCCATCCCAAGTCCTATTTACCCATTGCTCCTCATCCTTCCCTCCGCATTTCTCCCTTACACTTGCTACCCTTCTGCTTCCTCTCACTCAGTGATTAATGATACCTAGACGCGTAAGACAATTAAAAAATATATTTAGTAATAATGTTTGGTAGTTTCCGTTTATACACACACACACACACACCCCCACGATACATCTCTTTCGTATTAATACAACTTTCCCTTATTTATACACCCTTCTCCCCTCCATACATTACTTCATCTTTATGCATACCTCTAACTGCCATTTATAACCGTATCTCTTCCCCTCCTTGTATACATTCCCCCTCCCTGTATACACCCCCCCCCTCCATGTATACTCCCCCTCTCCCAGCTCCCTCCAGCTACACCACAGCCACCAAGAAAGGTGTCAAAGGTATTTTTAAGCGTCAGTGCTAATTGAGGCCTAAACCCGCTTGCTGTGCTGAACGAAAGGTTTTTAACTATACTCCTAGTCTCACTGTCCCCCCTCCCCTTCTTACCGCTTACAAAACACGGGAGATAGAGGAAGAGAAGTGAAAATGATGGAGAGTGAGGGGAAAGATGAAATTATAAAAATGAAGAAAGACGAATATCGAAAGAACAAGAGTGATAGCGGACAGAGAGAGAGAGAGAGAGGAGGGAAGGGTGTGGATAGGACCTATCCACACAGGGGGGGGAGGGATGGGGCTAAGGGGGGGGGGGGGTAGCATTAATCTAGGAGGTCGCTAAATATGGTCCAGACGAGCATTCCGAGGTGACGCAAGATGAATGGCACAGATAATGGGTTTAGCATTATTTACTAATCTGTTACCCTCTCCCTTGACTCCCGTGACAGCCTGGGAGAGGAGAGAGAGGGGTGAGAGGGTGATAGGGATGGAGAGAAAGAGGGAGGGAGGGAGGGAGGGAGGGATGGATAGTGGGGAGGGAGGAAGCAAGGAGGGATGAAGAGGGGGGGGTAAGGAGAGAGAGAGAGAGGGGCAGGGAATGGGTGAGAGAATGAAGGCAAGATAGAGAGAAAGAAGGAGAGATAGAGAAGGAAGAGTAACAACAAGAAAGGTAAAGAGAAGACTGGAACATAGTCAAACACATAAAGTGATAATTGTGTAACAGAGAAAACTAAAGAAAACAAAACTTAGGATAATTCACTGGGCCGCTAATTGGTTAGGTGGGTCTTACCAATTGGTCAGGTGGGCCTTACCAATTGGTCAGGTGGGTCTTACCAATTGGTCAGGTGGGTCTTACCAATTGGTCAGGTGAGCCTTAATAATTGGTCAGGTGGGCCTTACCAATTGGTCAGGTGGGCCTTACCAATTGGTCAGGTGGGCCTTACCAATTGGTCAGGTGGGTCTTACCAATTGGTCAGGTGGATCTTACCAATTGGTCAGGTGGGTCTTACCAATTGGTCAGGTGGGCCTTACCAATTGGTCAGGTGGGTCTTACCAATTGGTCAGGTGGGTCTTACCAATTGGTCAGGTGGGTCTTACCAATTCGTCAGGTGGGCCTTACCAATTGGTCAGGTGGGTCTTACCAATTCGTCAGGTGGGCCTTACCAATTGGTCAGGTGGGCCTTACCAATTGGTCAGGTGGGCCTTACCAATTAAAGAAGTGGGAGATGAAGAGACTAGGAATTGGTATTAGTAGATTCTTAACGACAGAAGGGCATAAATTGCCCCTATTTATGGGGTGTGAGTGTAGCTAGAATTATAGTGAGGGATACGCCTTTCTTCCTCCCATTCGCCTGGAATGCTATTATTGCGCTCTCTCTCTCTCTCTCTCTCTCTCTCTCTCTCTCTCTCTCTCTCTCTCTCTCTCTCTCTCTCTCTCTCTCTCTCTCCTTCGTTAGTAGTAATGCAAGGTTTAATATTCGTCAATAACTGCTAAAATATAATTTTCCCTTTCCCATATTCTTCGCCCTTCCATTCCTCTCTCAATCCATCTTTCGCTGTTCCTTTTCACCATCCCACATCCAAACCCAACCCTTTCTCACCCTCTTCCACTCTGTCTCCCACACGCTTTGCTTCCCCTCCTTTCCCATTTTTTGCCTTTCCGCTCCCCACCGTTACCCTCCCTCCCTACCTACCTACCTACCTACCTACCTACCTACCTACCTACCTACCTCCCTCCCTCCCTCCCTCCCTCCCTCCCTCCCTCCCTCCCTCCCTACCTCCCTACCTACCTCCCTACCTCCCTCCCTCCCTCCCCCTCCCTCCCTACCTACCTCCCTACCTACCTACCTCCCTTTCTCTCCCCTCCCTTTCTCTCCCCTCCCTCCCTCTCCCCTCCCTAAAATATGAGAGTAATAGGGTAATTGACCTCCCTTTCTGTATTTACCAATTTAGCGGTCGTGTGTTTGTAATTGTGTTTGTTTTTGACATTGTTTCCCCTTCTGTGGTTGTTTGTGTTGATTGAGGTGATTAGTGGACAGGTGTCCTCCTCCAGGTGTGGTTGAGCTTCAGCTCCTAAGCCCCGCCTGTCCGATTTATTTTGTTCTTTAAAGCAATTGGTATATTTTTGTCCAATATTATTTTTCTATTTACAGTTAATCTTATTTTATTTATTTACAAATCTTTGGCTGAGAAAGTACTAGTTTAGCAGTAACGTGTGGCTCCAGGGTACATATGTGGCTCCAGGGTACATATGTGGCTCCAGGGTACATATGTGGCTCCAGGGTACATATGTGGCTCCAGGGTACATATGTGGCTCCAGGGTACATATGTGGCTCCAGGGTACATATGTGGCTCCAGGGTACATATGTGGCTCCAGGGTACATATATGGCTCCAGGGTACATATGTGGCTCCAGGGTACATATGTGGCTCCTGGGTACATATGTGGCTCCAGGGTACATATGTGGCTCCTGGGTACATATGTGGCTCCAGGGTACATATGTGGCTCCTGGGTACATGTGTGGCTCCTGGGTACATGTGTGGCTCCAGGGTACATGTGTGGCTCCAGGGTACATATGTGGCTCCTGGGTACATGTGTGGCTCCAGGGTACATGTGTGGCTCCAGGGTACATATGTGGCTCCTGGGTACATGTGTGGCTCCAGGGTACATATGTGGCTCCAGGGTACATATGTGGCTCCTGGGTACATGTGTGGCTCCAGGGTACATATGTGGCTCCAGGGTACATATGTGGCTCCATGGGTACATATGTGGCTCCAGGGTACATATGTGGCTCCTGGGTACATGTGTGGCTCCAGGGTACATATGTGGCTCCAGGGTACATATGTGGCTCCTGGGTACATATGTGGCTCCAGGGTACATATGTGGCTCCTGGGTACATGTGTGGCTCCTGGGTACATGTGTGGCTCCAGGGTACATGTGTGGCTCCTGGGTACATGTGTGGCTCCAGGGTACATATGTGGGTCCTGGGTACATATGTGGCTCCAGGGTACATATGTGGCTCCAGGGTACATATGTGGCTCCAGGGTACATATGTGGCTCCAGGGTACATATGTGGCTCCAGGGTACATATGTGGCTCCAGGGTACATATGTGGCTCCAGGGTACATATGTGGCTCCAGGGTACATTATGTGGCTCCTGGGTACATGTGTTGG